>NW_024710682.1:0-28661 GCF_018991925.1 Homarus americanus | reverse complement strand
GTTTAAAAGAGCATCATTTTCTGGGATTACAGTCACCAATAACATTGTGTAGCTTCTGTACATCAGCATATTGACGGCTGACAATAGCTGTAGAGAGCTCATGATGTTCTGTTCTTTTGTAATCTTTATGAGTTTGATATTTTATGTAATGAACTTAATTTGAAAACCCAAATGGTAGTATATGATCTTTTATCACCTTAGACACTCTGTGCGTCATGCCTCTCAAGTGATTTTTTTCCTCTCTTACTTCTCTGGACAAATATGACCTTTATCCCATCAGAAAAAATATCACCATATATTTTCTTAATCTACAGGTGCCAAGGTTTAAAATGACGGATGGTGTTAAAAATTAACCTGAAAATTTTACGTGACCACATATTGTCTTGTTGAGTTTCTGAGAGAACTTCACGGCTAAATAGCGCCTCTGTATTGATAGCCGGTACATGTCGTAATATCCACCGCTCATAGTTAAATCTTTATGTCCGTTTATTTTGTCCTAATTTAAGTATCAAAGAGTGTTTTCATTTTTAAGTATCTTAAGTATCTTTTTTCCTCACTCTTAGGTATCTAAGTATGATTTTTTTTCATTTTTAAGTAACTAACCTTATTTTTGTTTTCATTATTAAATGTGATTGATATAGACAACAGAAGTAAATATCAGCTGGAGGTCGTAAACGAAGCTGATGTGAAGTATTTTGACTCACTGTTCCCACGAACTAATTGCTTCTCTGGTTTATACCGAAGAAATAAAACTGTCAACGAACCATCCGATTCAAATGTGTCTTAGGCGATACAGGGTGTTTAGGCGTCATTCTGATACCAAGAATGAGTTTGTGTACTGTGGTGAAGCTGGGGGTAGGATAGGGTTGGGTTGGGTTGGGATGGGTTAGGATTACGCATGTGTGGGTATATTCTGTCGCATTTTATAGGTATCTTGCGGTTTTCCCTTTATTCCTTCTTTATCATGAGTATCTGTGCCTATTAATACACCACCTCGCAGGATAGTGGAAGAGGAATGGATAGTAACGAGATAATATTCTTCTTACATATACCTTAGCTTGATTACAGGTAACACCAGGTAGAAGTTACGTGACTATTAAGAGTTTTCCTCGACTTGGCTGATTCAACTGTAAGACTTGCTGTATTTATCCTTATTAAAATCCTCCACCTGTAAGACCCTCCACTTGTAAGACTCTCCACCTGTAAGACCCTCCACTTGTAAGACTCTCCACCTGTAAGACCCTCCACTTGTAAGACTCTCCACTTGTAAAACCCTTTATGGATTTGAAATACCTTCTCGTCTTGGCTCCACTAGTACTGTACACACCCTCTCTAGCCTTAGTTTACAGTAATGTTGAAGTATATAATGAAGACTCACAGCTCATGGGTTAGAAAAACAAAAGATGCTTGTTTTATTTATTTATTTATTTATTTATTTATAGCTTATTTTAGAATCCCCGAAAGTTAGAACAAAATGGCTGATGGGACTCACAAGCGGGCGATGTTTACAGTATGGACCATGAATAAAAAATAAATGAAAAATAAAATAAATAAATCGTAAATTGGTGCATTGTTTCTCCAGGGGTAATTATAGAAGTACAAATGTTCTCCAGCAGTGGGTAACGATCATAGCCACGTATAGAGCTTCTAACGCAGGTAGATTGATATAGATGCATTACCTGGAGTTAGTGGGTTACAGGGGCCTCCTACACGATAATATTAAAGGTGTTTTTTCCTTCGGTTTGTGGCACTTGAGGTGTTTAGGTTAGGTTTAATTAAAATGGTTTAGTTATAATAGTTATATTACGATAAGTTAAGTTGAATTTAGAACTTTTGATTGGCATATATCGTGTTTTAGAAGGATTTGTTAGCTAATAAGTTTAATTTGGATAAGTTTAGTTTAATTTAGATCATTTGATTTTACAAGGTCGTATTATAATGACTGGGAACCATATAGAAAACTGTTAGAGAAGTAAATATTTCTACGGCAGTGAATGAGTAAGTCAATAAGTGGTGTATAGAGCTGCTGACGCAACTTAAACGGTATATACTGTACATTATATGTTATCAGAGCTTTCCTGTTGTACGTAACCGCCTCCGTCAAAGTGTCTTACTGGCTCATGTGAAGATTAGCCTCTAGTTTATTTAACCTCAAGATTAACTACACTGGCACTGCCTCACCTGACCTGACCTGACCTACCCTACCCTACCCTACCCTACCCTACCCTACCCTACCCTACCCTACCCTAACCTAACCTAACCTAACTTAACTTCCCAAGTAACGTTAGGTTAATCATTAGTTGAAATAAGCTGGGAGGGTTAATCTTCAGGTAATCTATCTTAATTAACAATTTTGGTCAGGTGAGGCCTTCCTTACCTTACTCGAGAGCAGGAGGAGAAGGACTTGCTAACGTCTACAGATCATCGTCAACCAAGGCAGATATTGAATACCTTTTGTTTACCTTCGTGGCTTAAGAACACATCTTAACACCATAAGACTGAGTCTGCCTCAATACAATAATACAGTAATTGATTATTGTATTCTAATAAAATTTACTGTGTATCTTGTGAACCAGATTTATTGTTTGACCTTAGTGAATGAGAAACTGGTTGAGGTGTATTGTGGTAAACATCCTTAAGAGCAGCTCTGTGTGTTCTTACGAACTCAAAGTAACACAAAATGTAGCCAATATCTACCCTTGGTCAGCCACTTTATGTAGATGTCAATTGTGTCATTTCTCTAGACTTAGTGCCCCCTGGAGGAGAAGGTAAATACAATGTTGATTTATTTTGGTCACAACACACGCTAGTAGATTATTTTTTCCTATTTAACTAAATAATTAACACTATGTAGCTAACTAATTATATGACTCAAAGATGGTAACCAATATGGCGTCGATATTGTTCACATACTCTATGATAAATATATGTATTGTCTGTTTAATTTTAGGGAAGAATTTAATTTATAAACTTTTGAGAATCTGGATACAGGAGTTTTGTCTTTGCGTGTGTGTGTGTGTGGTGATGATGACGGATACTTTCCTCTGCAGTGAAAAAAATATCTTGACATTGCAAAGTTTAACTGTAAGCCGAAGGAACGTTTGTAATGTGACTTATTATGTGAAATTGTAACTTGAAATTCTTTGTTAAAAAATATTTCCCTATAAAGTTTGGCAGTAAATGAAGTATTACATCAAGGTGTAACTTGTAGTTCCTTGTGGAGTAATTACCACATATGGACGATACAGCTACTCCAGGGTGTAAGACCTAGAGTAGAAAGTCTTTAGAACTTACCTGAGGTTGAAAGACTCATATAGTGGAACGTCTTAGGTATTGAAACATTAATTACAGTAAATAAAATATAATCTACCTAAACATTCCTTCACCTGGCGACAACTAATGATACAGGTGGTGTAATAGCTCTTTAAAATTCCTCCGTTTGATATAATAATGACCACACATGAATTTATAATGTGCAATATCTTGATAACACATTAGCTGCAACATTACACATAGTCCAGTGTATGTGTAGTGAGGGACATCTACCTAAATGAGTTACAGAATGTGGAGTTGAGGCAAAAAAAAGTTGGGACATGTTTGAGATCATCAGTTGAGCCAAACGTTTATACTCAATATTGTTTTAATGGTATTTTAGAGCGACCGAAAAATGTAAACAAAATGGCCGGCTAGGTGACACATACCTTACAAGAAATAAACAAGAGAACGAACACACACACACACAAACACACACACACACACACACAAACACACACACACACACACACACACCAGTTTTACCCACATTATCACCAGACTATCGGCATACCTGGTCGGTGGACACCTGCCTCCTCCTCCTCCTCCTCACCTTGCTAATATGCTAATATGCTAATATGCTAATATGCTAATATGCTCTGGTATGTTCCAGTCTATTTAAGATATGCTCCCATCTATCTTAAAGAGCTTATGCTAGGTTGGTCTGATATGCTCCTCAAAGACTATGCTGATATACTCTTGTCATCTGATATGCCATTATGTTCATATCACTCTAAAGGATATACTAATATGTTCTGATATGTTGGTATGGTTCTGTCTCTCAGAGGGTGTGCTGATGTACTATAAGAGCATATGGGGTATGCTGATATACTGGGTTATGTAGCTAAGCTCATATCTCTCTTACAGGGTATGCTAATATACCCTGATATGCTTGCATCTATCTCTGAGCGTATACTGGTTGACTGTAATGACATAAGAGATATGCTGGTATGCTTCTAAGGGAATATGTTAACATACTCTAATAATAATTTGAAATGAGGTTAGTTATACTTTAGATTCAGGGGATATACTGATATGATATGAATTAACCTAGAAGTATACTGATATGTTCTCAAGGCATTCAGGGATCTGTTAGTATGCTTCGACATACTTTCGGAACAAGGTAAACTGGACCTTCAGAAGATAGGGTGATATGCTGACATATTCTGATGGATCTAAGAGAGAGTGGAAGACTATGAGAGCTAGTTAATATACTCAGGTATGTTGATATCCCTTCATGGCACTTGGGATATATGGTAATATACTCCGATGTGTCTCTTTGGATATACTGATATGCCACTAATGGATCCCCAGAAAGCAGGAGACAAGTTGATCTGCTTCGAGGACACTAATCTGTATAATGATTTTTTCCCTGACTGTTAAGAAGTATACTGGTATATTTCAAATGTTGCTTAGTATTATAGTATACTTTGGGCTGTTCTGAACATATTTCACAGCTGATTTTCAGAAATATATGCTGCTGTCACTGGTTTGTTTATTCCGGAGACATTGATTATACTTTGAGCATGTTGATATGCTTTGTTACCAGTCAAGGAATATGCTGATATGTTCTGACACTTCTCAGTGATTACCCTGATATACTTAGATACCTGACAGTATTTATTGGAGTATAGTGTCGTATACTCTGATGTCATTCTAGTGATATGCTGATGAGCTGACATACCGCTTTATGTAACTGTGATATATTGAATCATATACATCCATTCCTCACACTTAATATATATGATATTCTAAACAATGCTGATATTATTTATGTTATACCCTGATTATATACTAACATACTACAGTGTCATTTATAGTGTATGATAGTATACATTGGGGGGTATACTTTGAGGTTATTTAGAGAATATGATGGCAAACGGTGATATACTCTGATGCCATATTTGGTATACACAGATATAGTGATATAATTTATATAATATACCGATAGATATAACTAAATATCTGTGAAGTAAATCCTGTACTTTTTGATATACCATTCAGGGTGGAGGTATGCTAATATACCACGATAGCACCCGTCTCTCAGCGTTAATATACCCTGATGGCACACTTAACATCCTGGCGCCGGTCGTGGGGTATACTGATATGCTAAAGTCTTCTTCATCTTCTAATATCTCGACTTCAGCTTCGTAAACTGTGATTACTTAAACGTATTTAACGCTCGTTTACGTAACTTTTTTGTAGAATAAATGAATGTATATCCGGGTTCTTCTGTTTCTTTGTCCATCTGATGTTTGCGTCCATGTTGAGGAGAACCACTTAGCAGGGCTCGTATTTTCCCATAATGTGTTACCTCAAGTTCCATAATTTGCACTTAGTGAAGCCACGATATCCCGCGTTATGTTGCCCGTCTTACTTCCTTCTGGGTTATGTGTCTTAAGTTGGTGAAAAAATTAAATTAAGGCTGAATTATTGTTAAATGTTAAGGTATTATAGTACTTGTCTGTCGTGTTGTTAATATAACATAGTTTCACCAGCAGTATGTACTCAAGAGCTTATTAACATCGTTGACGAGTCAGAGCCGCAACACCGAACCAATCTATATGAACATTAACACAAAAAATAAATTGTTACATTACATCGACTATCAAGACATAACTTACAATACAAATTAATAAATAATTGTACCAGGCAGATAAAAATATTAGTTACAAAAATTATGAAAATAGTCTTAATGTTCACGCCAGAACTTACCCCATAACAAAAGCCATACAACATTTTCCCAGTTAAGACTTCGTTAAATACAATCTCAAACTCCTTCTCAGAAACTGTGTGTTGGTGGTGTGCCACGTGTGGTGTGTGTGTGTGTGTGTGTGTGTGTGACAGCACCTTTGATTTATACAAATATTCACCCAAATGAATAACACCAAGTAATTCACCATGTTATTCACGACTCTTAGATCACTTGGCTTGCGTCTCCCAAAAGGTCGAGCCAGGGTCAGCTGATTCAGTAAACACCGCTCACATTAATAGGGACCTGCCACACTTTGCCATAAACAGATAAATTGTACCGGGAATTTTCCCCCCACACACTCATCATTGTCACTTTATGTAACTTACTGACAAAACCCATGACCCTTCAGGCCTTTTACGCCCTTAATGCATGAGTCATAAAGGCAAGCATGAACTCCGCATGCTTCCCAGTTGGGCACTGTAAACGCTTCTGCGCTTCACCTTGCACAGGATGTAAGGGGGTGCCCAATAAACTAGCCCCCTCGTGGGCAATCTGTAATCACTACCACTGTCTCGCTGCCCAGAGTAGTAGTTGGACATATCACTAGACAGGGAAATTCACACTTAACACAAGTGTTATCTCAAGGTCATATTCACAACACTTCCCTGGACAGAATTCATAATTTATTTTCTCATATTACATCTGTGTGTATACCTGCTACTAGATAAACAGAAAATGCCAAGAAGTGTTTACATCAAGCGCTGCCACTTAAGAGTTCCAAGAACTAAATTAAAACAATTAGTGTGTGTGTGTGCATGGTGTGAGTGTGCATGGTGTGTGTGTGTGTGAGTGTGCATGATGTGTGTGTGTGCATTGTGTGTGTGTGTGTGTGTGTATATGGTGTGTGTTTGTTTGTTTGTATGGTGTGTGCATGGTGTGTGTGCGTGTGTGTGTGTATGTGTGTATGGTATGTGTATGTGTATGGTGTGTGTATGTATGGTGTGTGTGTGTGTGTGTGTGTGTGTGTATGTGTGTGTATGGTTTGTGCATGTACGGTGTGTGTATGGGTGTGTGTGATTGTGCATGGTGAGTGTGTGACTGTGTATGGGGGGTGTGTGTGTGTGTGTGTGTGTGTGTGTGTGTGTTTCCAATGCCATGAGGATAACATACAATTCTTAAAGCACTGGTCACATGGGCGCATTTTTTTTTAGCAATTTCTTGCTGGAAAGTTATTTCGAGCAATTTTCGAGAAATTCGAGCAAGTTTTTGAAGCATTTTTATTGACAATCGTGATAGTCAATTTCTTGACTATTTCGATCAAAGATTATTGGTTCAAAACCTGGTTAATACCATATTTAATGACACGAAGCTTATTTATCGAGTATTTACCGTGGCTATATATAACATAGATCAATAACATTATGTATAAAATGCACAAACAGTTTTTTACGACACACTGAGTTTATTATTTGGGTGGTGTTTTGGCGTGTTTGTTTACAAAACACAAGCCCATACAGCCGGTCATTCTCCACACACTAACAACCCTCCCTACTGTAACTACGATAGTTGAACCAGTCTATATTAAACACTCGTTCCTCCTCCTCGCCAGCCACTTACGAGTCCCCAATAGTTTTTCTTCGCTTTCTCTCATTTCTTTTTAATAATAACAATACTACCAAGGATAGCTGCTGCGTCGTCTGCATTGTTGTTGTGATGTTCCGTCTCCCTTCTACTCGCACAGCGGCGTTAACTTTTTTTTCTTGCTGTAGTAACTGAACCAAGAGCCACTCGTGTGACCACATTTGGAAGAAATTACTCGTAATTTCTTGCTCCAAATTAATTGCTCATCAAAGGGATCGTGTGACCGTAACTTAAGTCACCCTTTAAGAAAAACTGTAAATACTGATTCACAAAACTTAAGGATAATTTCGGACTTGGAACCATCGGTGTAATGCAGAAAACAGTTATTGTATTCTAAAACCTACCCAAGAAATCTTTTACCCACTTACGATATAATTCTTTTCTATTCCATCAATAGATGTTATTTTACTTTTTTATACGTATTTTATTTTAGTAATTTATAAACTATTTTCTTTATATACTTCATTACCTTTTAGTGTAATGAAGAGAATGAATTACAGAAGGTTTTTATAATTATATTGCGAACAATATTTTTCCTCGCAATAAATAAACAATGACGATGATCTTGTTTACAATATGGAGCTTGATGTCTTACTCTATGTTCGTTTATTACATTTTCTGCCATACCCGACTGTTCTTTTCTTTCTTGTGGTGAAGGTTTTTGACAATTGATATATATATAAAGTTGAGTTAAGAATAATGACTCTGATATTATAGCCATTAGGTCCTGAATAATAAGTGGTGTCTAAGTGAACAAATGTATGATGTCTTCAATTACCAGCGTAGTGTGGGGTAACAGTGGGGGTAGAAGCGAAGGGTAGGAGTGAAGGGTGGGAGTAAGGCGTGGGAGTAAGGGTGGGAGTAAGGGGTGGGAGTAAGGGGTAGGAGTAAGGGGTGGGAGTAAGGGGGAGTAAGGTGGGAGGAGGAGGAGTAATGGGTGGGGAGCAGGTGTGGGAGTAAGGGGGTGGGGAGGGTGGAGTATGTGTGGAGCATATGTGGAGAATATGTGAGCATATGTGATAAGGTGGGAGCAAGGGGTGTGATTAAGGTGAGTATGGGTGATAAGGGTGGAGCATATGGAGTAATGTGAGTAAGGGGTGGGAGGAGGGTGGGATAAGGGTATAAGGGTGGAGTAGGGAGGGTGGGAGTAAGGCATGGGAGTACAAGGGAGGTGGTGAGTTAGGGGTGGAGAAGGGGTGGGAGTAAGGGGTAGGAGTAAGGGTGGGAGTAAGGGTGGAGCAGGGGTGGGAGTAAGAGAGTAAGGGTGGGAGCAGGTGAGAGTAAGGCGGGAGCAAGGGTGGGAGTAAGGGTGGAGTAAGGAAAGGAGTAAGGGGAAGGAGTAAGGGTGGAGTAAGGTGGGAGTAAGGGTGGAGGCGGAAGCATGGGTGATTATGTGATTAAGGGGTGGGAGTAAGGGGTAGGAGTAAGGGGTGGGAGTAAGGGGTGGCAGTAAGGGGTGGCAGTAAGGGGTAGGAGTAAGGGGTGGGAGCAAGGGGTACGAGTAAGAGGGTGGAAGCAGGGGGTGGAAGCAAGGGGTGGGAGTAAGGGGTATGAGTAAGTGGTAGGAGTAAGTGGTAGGAGTAAGGGGTAGAAGTAAGGGGTAGAAGTAAGGGGTAGGAGTAAGGGGTAGAAGTAAGGGGTAGAAGGAAGGGGTGGGAGCAAGGGGTGGGAATAAGGGGTGGGAATAAGGGGTGGGATTAAGGGGTGGGAGTAAGGGGTAGGAGTAAGGGGTAGGAGTGACGAGTAAGAATGTGGGACAAGAGGGAGGGGTAGCAGTGGGGGGTAGGGTTAGGTTACAAACTTCTATTTACTTCAACATCTGTATCCTGCTGGTGATGTTCTCTCTTTAAACAATTTATAAAATAAATAAATAAATGGTCAGGTGTAAATGGTAAGAGTATTTAACAGAGTAATACTGAGGTATTACAAGAAAGAACTAAAAACTGTCCACTGTGTGTATCAACATTTTATAAAAGTATTTGTGAAGCTGTAAAATACTTAGATATAAACTTTTAATTCAACTCTGTAATAAAAATAATTGCAATAATGAATCTAAACAAGAAATGAACTGGGTGAAAAAAATCTACAAAATACTAAAAATATAAAAAAGAAGAATTACAGTAAAACCTGAATCATTGTAATAAACATTATTAAACTTTTCGTTGTTATGACCTAAAACAAACAAGGAAGACTCGTCTAGATTTTCGCTCTGTGAATTAACTCCTTGGATCGCTTTTGGGCAAGAGGGGAGTTACTCCGACTTATTCCGTGAAAATATTCCCAACTGTCCATAGAATCCGTTACAGTTTCCTTTATAGTAAGTGACTCACAAATGATTAATATTCCCATTCACCAATACTTTATTATATCAGAGAACAGTGCAGAGATAAGCTGGCCAATGAGCGATGGTCAAAGATAATACAGATTTAATACTGGATTGATAAGTACAGCTATAGTGATTTGTTTCATGTTACAGTAATAATAAACTTTATCAAATGTTATAACTACCAAAGTGTTATTTTCGTGATCGATACCCTGCTGCCAGGATTATAACATCGTTTAAAAGTTCAGTAAAAATATCATGCAGATTAAAACCTAACCTAGTGTATCGTAACCTAACTTAGCCTTTCCTAAGCTAACTTAGACTATCCTAAACTAGCCTAACCTATCCTAATCACACCAAACCTAACCTATCCTAAATTTATATATCATCAACAGATTTATAGATATGTTGGAGAAATAATTATCAAAAGTTTGTTGTCTCTGCAAATGTATTTTTAAAAAAAGAAAATGAAATTAAAACTTTCTAGAGAACTCAATTGTGTCATGAGCGTTGCGGCTTGGTTAGGTTAGGTAACATTAGGTTAGGTTAGATAAGGTAAGGTAAGATTAGGTAAGGTGAGGTAGTGTTAGGGTTAAATACATTTTACTAATTTGGATCAAAATAATCACGACTGAAGGTATCGGATAAAAAACCTCTGAATATAATTCTTTTTCTGAGAAAAAAATTTCTTTACCACTTATTTTTTGCCCCACTTTTTTTTATTAGGTTTGATGAACTTAGATTAGGTTAGGTATTATTTAACTCTGAGTCATGGGTACTTATTGGATACTTGGCAGAATAACTTGTTATAACTTGGTCCTAACAAAGGCGGAGTCTAAGCAAAAATGTTCACTTGACCTCATATTTGGATTTCATTACTTAAGGATATTTACAGCTATACCACATTAATAAGGTCTATCTGCAAGTTTATTCAGTCATAAAAAAAATATACCCTAAATGTGGACAATAAAAATCTTCTATTTTGGTACAAATTACTTGAAACGTTGTAAGAAGACAAAAGCTGCATCTCTTCCATTCAGCGAGAAATAGAACACCCAAGCCTCTTCTTGTCGTAAAAAAGAAAACTAATATTGTATTTTCGTATGTTGATGTACAAAACATTTTCTTCATTATTCTATGATAAAACAAGTCTAACAAGCATTATTAAAACATATATTATTAAATTTTTTTCATGCAATCGGGAAATAGCGACTACTATATCCAGGTTGATCGTGTTGAGGTCCTGTAAGTTACAGGCTAGATTACGAGCTCACTTACGGAGTTCGATGCCAAATATTTGTTTTGAGGATCCCGATCGGAGACTGTAAGTCCAGTTACTTGGTAAACAAGTAGATACAGTGAAATAAACTGCTGTACCTAAATATTATGTAACTCAAAATATATTCCCAAAACAGCACGTTTACAGATGAAAATAATAAAAGCATAAATAATACAAACAAAATCAATTAATATGTTTTTTATTACAGTATTTTTAAATATCAGAAGCGTAGGTTCAGCGCTTCTTTTGTGTCTTTTTCCCGGTGAAGATGTAGTCTCCCCATGGCAGGTACTGGTCCTTTTGTACACGGCAGAAAGTGGTAGTTTCCTTCTTCTTCTTGTTGTTTTGGGTCTTGTTGTTTTGGGTCTTAGTGTGTTTTGTGGTCTGCAGTTTGTTAGATCGGGGGCCCTTCTCCTTCACCTGGCAAGGCTTCACCTCCACCTTAGTCACCTTCGATACAGTGCGTCGGAACACCATTGTGATGTACTGACACTAACAGCTCTCTCACTGAGGTCAAATCAAAATTTGACCATACAGAAAGAATTACGGTTTAATAAGGTTGGAATTTAAAGAAATTGACAACAAAATGAAGCTCTGTTTATCACTATAGTAAAGAGGGATGGTGTTTGTAAAGATGATGGATGGTGTTATAATATGTAGTGATGATGGATGGTGTTATATGTAGTGATGAAGGATGGCGTTATATTGTAGTAATGCTGGATGGTGTTATATGTAGTGATGATAAGAGGGTAATATATGTAGTGATGATGGATGGTGTTATATATATATTGATGATGCATGATGTTATATGTAGTGATGATGGTTGGTGTTATATGTAGTGATGCTGGATAGTGTTATATGTAGTGATGATGGATAGAGTTATATGTAGTGATGATGGATGATGTTATATGTAGTGAGGATGGGTGGTGTTATATGTAGTGATGTTGGATGGTGTTATATGTAGTGATGATGGATGATATTATATGTAGTGATGATAGGATGGTTCTATATGTAGTGATGATGGATGGTGTTATATGTAGTGATGATGGATGATGTTATATGTAGTGATGATAGGTTGGTTTTATATGTAGTGATGATGGATGGTGTTATATGTAGTGATGATGGATGGAGTTATATGTAGTGATGATGGATGATGTTATATGTAGTGATGATGGTTGGTGTTATATGTAGTGATGTCGGATGGTGTTATATGTCGTGATGGATGGTTCTATATGTAGTGATGGTGGATGGTGTTATATGTAGTGATGATGGATCGTGTTATATGTAGTGATGATGGGTAGTGTTATATGTAGCGATGATGATGGATGGTGTTATAAGTAGTGATGATGGATGTTATATGTAGTGATGAAGGATGGTGTTAGTGAAGATTGTGAAGTGAGATGTAGTGAAGATTGTGAAGTGAGATGTAAAAATTGTGAAGTGAGATGTGAAAATTGTAAAGTGAGATGTAGTGAAGATTGTGAAGTGAGATGTAGTGAAGATTGTGAAGGGAGATGTAGTGAAGATTGTGAATTAAGATGTGGTAAAGATTGTGAAGTGAGATGTAGTGAAGATTGTGAAGTGAGATGTGGTAAGATTGTGAAGTGAGATGTAGTGAAGATTGTGAAGTGAGATGTAGTGAAGATTGTGAAGTAAGATGTGGTAAAGATTGTGAAGTGAGATGTAGTGAAGATTGTGAAGTGAGATGTAGTGAAGATTGTGAAGTGAGATGTAGTGAAGATTGTGAAGTGAGATGTAGTGAAGATTGTGAAGTGAGATGTGGTAAAGATTGTGAAGTGAGATGTGGTGAAGATTGTGAAGTGAGATGTGGTGAAGATTGTGAAGTGAGATGTGGTGAAGATTGTGAAGTGAGATATGGTGAAGATTGTGAAGTGAGATGTAGTGAAGATGTGAAGTGAGATGTAGTGAAGATTGTGAAGTGAGATGTAGTGAAGGTTGTGAAGTGAGATGTAGTGAAGATTGTGTAGTGAGATGTAGTGAAGATTGTGAAGTGAGATGTAGTGAAGATTGTGAAGTGAGATGTAGTGAAGATTGGGAAGTGAGATGTAGTGAAGATTGTGAAGTGAAGATGTAGTGAAGATTGTGAAGTGAGATGTAGTGAAGATTGTGAAGTGAGATGTAGTGAAGATTGTGAAGTGAGATGTAGTAAAGATGTGAGTGATAGTGAAGATTGTGAAGTGAGATGTAGTGAAGATTGTGTGAGATGTAGTGAAGATTGTGAAGTGAGATGTATTGAAGATTGTGAAGTGAGATGTAGTGAAGATTGTGAAGTGAGATGTAGTGAAGTTTGTGAAGTGGGATGTAGTGAAGATTGTGAAGTGAGATGTAGTGAAGATTGTGAAGTGGGATGTAGTGAAGATTGTGAAGTGAGATGTAGTGAAGATTGTGAAGTGAGATGTAATGAAGATTGTGAAGTGAGATGTAGTGAAGATTCTGAAGTCAGATGTGGTGAAGATTGTGAAGTGAGATGTAGTGAAGATTGTGAAGTGAGATGTAGAGAAGATTGTGAAGTGAGATGTAGTGAAGATTGTGAAGTGGGATGTAGTGAAGATTGTGAAGTGAGATGTAGTGAAGATTGTGAAGTGAGATGTAGTGAAGATTGTGAAGTGAGATGTAGTGAAGATTGTGAAGTGAGATGTAGTGAAGATTGTGAAGTGAGATGTAGTGAAGATTGTGAAGTGAGATGTAGTGAAGATTGTGAAGTGAGATGTGGTAAAGATTGTGAAGTGAGATGTGGTGAAGATTGTGAAGTGAGATTTGGTGAAGATTGTGAAGTGAGATGTGGTGAAGATTGTGAAGTGAGATATGGTGAAGATTGTGAAGTGAGATGTAGTGAAGATGTGAAGTGAGATGTAGTGAAGATTGTGAAGTGAGATGTAGTGAAGGTTGTGAAGTGAGATGTAGTGAAGATTGTGTAGTGAGATGTAGTAACGATTGTGAAGTGAGATGTAGTGAAGATTGTGAAGTGAGATGTAGTGAAGATTGTGAAGTGAGATGTAGTGAAGATTGTGAAGTGAAATGTAGTGAAGATTGTGAGGTGAGATGTAGTAAAGATTGTGAGGTGAGATGTAGTGAAGATTGTGAAGTGAGATGTAGTGAAGATTGTGAAGTGAGATGCAGTGAAGATTGTAAAGCGAGATGTAGTGAAGATTGTGAAATAAGATTATAAAGTAAACTGTAGTAATTGAGGTTAAACGAACGCGGGTTATTCTGTAGTGTATGCGTGTCTTGTTAACGTGGAACCAACATGGCGGTGGTTCTCAATATAGATACGTTATTTTGCCGGGAATTTCTGTCAAAACAAAATATGAATCAACCATATTTAGCCTAAATTAACCTAACGGCTTTATTATATATTCTAAGTTTTTTAAGTTGGATAGATCAGATCAGGTTAGGTTAAGTCAGGTTGGGTTAGGCTAGGTTAGTTTTGTCAATTTTGCCACTTAGAGGCTAGTTTATTGTGCCCCCCATACTCATCCTGTCAGCTGTAGCACAGAGATTACAAAGTGGTGTTAGATGAGGTAGGTGGTTAAGTTAAGTTTCAATAGGTTAGGTTAGATTATGTCAGGTTGGGTTAAGTTAGGTTAGGTAGGTAATAAGTAGATAGGTTATGTTAGGTAGGTGGGAAAGTTAGGTTTGATTAGGTTAGCTTATGTCAGACGGGGAGGTTAGGTTAGATTATGTCAGGTTAGGTTAGATTATGTCAGGTTAGGTTAGATTATGTCAGGTTAGGTCAGATTACGTCAGGTTAGGTTAGATTATGTCAGGTTAGGTCAGATTACGTCAGGTTAGGTTAGATTATGTCAGGTTAGGTTAGATTATGTCAGGTTAGGTTAGATTATGTCAGGTTAGGTCAGATTACGTCAGGTTAGGTTAGATTATGTCAGGTTAGGTAAGTAGGTAGAGGTGGGTAAAAAAGGTTAGGTTAGGTCGGCAGGTTTTAGTGTAGGAGCTTAAGTAATCCCGTAAAAATTTCATGTTAATTTTTGACACCATACATTATAATAATCCTTATAAACTATGTTAAAGAACTGTGGTGTCATTTTTTCTGAACGGTTTATTATAAGTTTTATGCCTTTAAAGAAGTTTTATTAAAGAGCGGCGTAATGAACCACAGATGTATTACCATTAAGTCCTAATTAACTTAAAACATGACTAATAACCTATGAACATGTAGTATTATATGATTACAATTTAACATAATATATCATGAATACTGTTATAATATCATAAGTGTGTTACAAACATGGCTGCTCATATATGCCATCCTGTCTCTGGCAAAGAAGAGATTGCAGTAAGTAAAATTATTTGCTAAAGACAAATACTAGAAATTAAACATATACATATTACCATTATCTGAAAAGCTTAGAACCACCGTTTTATATTTATTAAAAGTTTGTAGTGTTATACATCATGTGTAAACAAGTCACAAGTCATTATTTACGACATTGCTTCAGTCCTCGTCATCAGAGTCTTCTGTGTACAACAGATTTCTTCACCTTGTTTAGGCATTTCTCATCATCTGCTTGACAGTTACACATCTCGGTGCATGTCATGCTATTCTTTCTGATTCTTTCTGTATGAACATGACAATGATCCACATTTCCTGACGCCACATCCACATTTAACAAGTTCTGTGATTTCTTCTGGAGCTGGTGGTTGGTCTGATATTACTAGTATGAAACAGTCATTGTCAATCTTCCAGCCATGCTCTAATTGTGAAAGCATTTCACTGTCTGCATCACAAGACCACAGAAAAGCTTGATACCTTCCTCTCAATATATGATACTTTAGAGTTGCTGCAGTCGCTGGTAGTTCTCCAGCTTCTGCCTGCGTTTTCTTGAAGAGATGCCATCTAAGTTATGACAGTTTAGTGAAAGTCATTCGTGGACAGTAGAGCTTAAATACAAATTCCTTTAGACCAATAAACATGTCTGCTGGAGGACATTTGGTCTACTCAGCATCTTGAACGCATCTAGGACTTTTGTGTTAGATTTCATCAAAGTGCTCCAACATGCTTTCTTTCCTTTGCCAACAAATTTTCCAATGCAGTCAGATCCTGTGAAGGCATGGAAACCTGTAAGGCTCTCTGCCCAATGTGTCGTCGCTCACCAGTTCCTGTTTTCATACCTGTATTTTCTCCAAGTTGAGGCTGCTTTAATATGCCAAACACATCAGTGTCTGGTGACTTGATATGTACAGTGCTGCCCTTCTGTGATGCATATACTGTATGTCCTGCTTAAGTTCTATAACTTGTGATAGCAATTTGATGGTTGAAGTCTTATTTGCTGCTTTCCACGACAGAAGATTAACCTTGGACATCTTTTCCCAGATGCTCAATGGACCAACAATACGTTTCTTGACAAAATTTTCATAATTTTGTCTTCCAACTTCATATGCACATAGATTGTCATATTTGGCATTTTCTGGGATTACAGCTCCAGTTACCAAGTTTAAAAGAGCATCATTTTCCTGGGATTACAGTCACCAATAACATTGTGTAGCTTCTGTACATCAGCATATTGACAGCTGACAATAGCTGTAGAGAGCTCATGATGTTCTGTTCTTTTGTAATCTTTATGAGTTTGATATTTTATGTAATGAACTTAATTTGAAAACCCAAATGGTAGTATATGATCTTTTATCACCTTAGACACTCTGTGCGTCATGCCTCTCAAGTGATTTTTTTCCTCTCTTACTTCTCTGGACAAATACGACCTTTATCCCATCAGAAAAATATCACCATATATTTTCTTAATCTACAGGTGCCAAGGTTTAAAATGACGGATGGTGTTAAAAATTAACCTGAAATTTTTATGTGACCACATATTGTCTTGTTGAGTTTCTGAGAGAACTTCACGGCTAAATAGCGCCTCTGTATTGATAGCCGGTACATGTCGTAATATCCACCGCTCATAGTTAAATCTTTATGTCCGTTTATTTTGTCCTAATTTAAGTATCAAAGAGTGTTTTTATTTTTAAGTATCTTAAGTATCTTTTTTCCTCACTCTTAAGTATCTAAGTATGATGTTTTTTTCATTTTTTAAGTAACTAACCATATTTTTTTTTTCATTATAAAATGTGATTGATATAGACAACAGAAGTAAATATCAGCTGGAGGTCGTAAACGAAGCTGATGTGAAGTATTTTGACTCACTGTTCCCACGAACTAATTGCTTCTCTGGTTTATACCGAAGAAATAAAACCGTCAACGAACCATCCGATTCAAATGTGTCTTAGGCGATACAGGGTGTTTAGGCGTCATTCTGATACCAAGAATGACTTTGTGTACTGTGGTGAAGCTGGGGGTAGGATAGGGTTGGGTTGGGTTGGGATGGGTTAGGATTATGCATGTGTGGGTATATTCTGTCGCATTTTATAGGTATCTTGCGTCTTTCTCTTTATTCCTTCTTTATCATGAGTATCTGTGCCTGTTAATACACCACCTCGCAGGATAGTGGAAGAGGAATGGATAGTAACGAGATAATATTCTTCTTACATATACCTTAGCTTGATTACAGGTAACACCAGGTAGAAGTTACGTGACTCTTAAGAGTTTTCCTCGACTTGGCTGATTCAACTGTAAGACTTGCTGTATTTATCCTTATTAAAATCCTCCACCTGTAAGACCCTCCACTTGTAAGACTCTCCACCTGTAAGACCCTCCACTTGTAAGACTCTCCACCTGTAAGACCCTCCACTTGTAAGACTCTCCACTTGTAAAACCCTTTATGGATTTGAAATACCTTCTCGTCTTGGCTCCACTAGTACTGTACACACCCTCTCTAGCCTTAGTTTACAGTAATGTTGAAGTATATAATGAAGACTCACAGCTCATGGGTTAGAAAAACAAAAGATGCTTGTTTTATTTATTTATTTATTTATTTATTTATTTATAGTTTATTTTAGAATCCCCGAAAGTTAGAACAAAATGGCTGACGGGACTCACAAGCGGGCGGTGTTTACAGTATGGACCAAGAATAAAAAATAAATGAAAAATAAAATAAATAAATCGTAAATTGGTGCATTGTTTCTCCAGGGGTAATTATAGAAGTACAAATGTTCTCCAGCAGTGGGTAACGATCATAGCCACGTATAGAGCTTCTAACGCAGGTAGATTTATATAGATCCATTACCTGGAGTTTGTGGGTTACAGGGGCCTCCTACACGATAATATTAAAGGTGTTTTTTCCTTCTGTTTGTGGCACTTGAGGTGTTTAGGTTAGGTTAAATTAAAATGGTTTAGTTATAATAGTTATATTACGGTAAGTTAAGTTGAATTTAGAACTTTTGATTTGCATATATCGTGTTTTAGAAGGATTTGTTAGCTAATAAGATTAATTTGGATAAGTTTAGTTTAATTTAGATCATTTGATTTTACAAGGTCGTATTATAATGACTGGGAACCATATAGAAAACTGTTAGAGAAGTAAATATTTCTACGGCAGTGAATGAGTAAGTCAATAAGTGGTGTATAGAGCTGCTGACGCAACTTAAACGGTATATACTGTACATTATATGTTATCAGAGCTTTCCTGTTGTGCGTAACCGCCTCCGTCAAAGTGTCTTACTGGCTCATGTGAAGATTAGCCTCTAGTTTATTTAACCTCAAGATTAACTACACTGGCACTGCCTGACCTGACCTGACCTGACCTACCCTACCCTACCCTACCCTACCCTACTCCTCACTCCTACTCCCCACTCCCACCACTCCTACTCCCTACTCCTACCCTACTCCTACCCTACTCCTACCCCACTCCTACTACCCCTACTCCTACCCTACTAACCTAACCTAACTTAACTTCCGAAGTAGCGCGTTAGGTTAATCATTAGTTGAAATAAGCTGGAGGGTTAATTTCTAGGTAATCTATCTTAATTAATAATTTGGCTCGGTGAGGCCTTACCTACTCGAGAGCAGGAGGAGGAGGATCTTGCTAACGTTTACAGATCATCACAACCGTTAGCAGATATTAAATACCTTTGTTTACCTCGTGGCTTAAGAACACATCTTAACACCATAAGACTATTCGCCTCAATACAATAATACAGTAATTGATTATTGTATTCTAATAAAATTTATGGTGTATCTTGTGAACCAGATTTATTGTTTGACCTTAGTGAATGAGAAACTGGTTGAGGTGTATTGTGGTAAACATCCTTAAGAGCAGCTCTGTGTGTTCTTACGACCTCAAAGTAACACAAAAGGTAGCCAATATCTACCCTTGATCAGTCACTTTATGTAGATGTCAATTGTGTCATTTTTCTAGACTTAGTGCCCCCTGGAGGAGAAAGTAAATACAATGTTGATTTATTTTGGTCACAACACATGCTAGTAGATTATTTTTCCTATTTAACTAAATAATTAACACTATGAAGCTAACTAATTATATAACTCAAAGATGGTAACCAATATGGCGCCGATATTGTTCACATACTCTATGATAAATAGATGTATTGTCTGTTTAATTTTAGGGAAGAATTTAATTTATAAACTTTTGAGAATCTGGATACAGAGTTTTGTCTTTGTGTGTGTGTGTGGTGATGATGGCGGATACTTTCCTCTGCAGTGAAAAAAATATCTTGACATTGCAAAGTTTAACTGTAAGCCGAAGGAACGTTTGTAATGTGACTTATTATGAGAAATTGTAACTTGAAATTCTTTGTGAAAAAATATTTCCCTATAAAGTTTGGCAGTAAATGAAGTATTACATCAAGGTGTAACTTGTAGTTCCTTGTGGAGTAATTACCTATGTGGACGATACAGCTACTCCAGGGTGTAAGACCTAGAGTAGAAAGTCTTTAGACCTTACCTGAGGTTGAAAGACTCTTATAGTGGAACGTCTTAGGTATTGAAACTTTAATTACAGTAAATAAAATATAATCTACCTAAACATTCCTTCACCTGGCGACAACTAATGATACAGGTGGTGTAATAGCTCTTTAAAATTCCTCCGTTTGATATAATAATGACCACACATGAACTTATAATGTGCAATATCTTGATAACACATTAGCTGCAACATTACACATAGTCCAGTGTATGTGTAGTGAGGGACATCTACCTAAATGAGTTACAGAATGTGGAGTTGAGGCAAAGAAAAGTTGGGACATGTTTGAGATCATCAGTTGAGCCAAACGTATATACTCAATATTGTTTTAATGGTATTTTAGAGCGACCGAAAAATTTAAACAAAATGGCCGGCTAGGTGACACATACCTTACCAGAAATAGACATGAGAACGAACATACACACACACACACACACACACACACACACACACACACACACACACACACCAGTTTTACCCACATTATCACCAGACTATCGGCATACCTGGTCGGTGGACACCTGCCTCCTCCTCCTCCTCCTCACCTTGCTAATATGCTAATATGCTAATATGCTCTGGTATGTTCCAGTCTATTTAAGATATGTTCCCATCTATCTTAAAGAGCTTATGCTAGGTTGGTCTGATATGCTCCTTGTATGTATATTATGTATGCTGGATTATATATTATGTATGTATATTATGTATGTGCTCCATTTATGTATTATTTATTCAGCCTAGCTAGCAGCGTGTGGCAATGTTATTACCATATCCCACATGCTTAATTAATGTGCCTGGCGACGTATGGAAGCTGCTAATGTATCACTTGCCATACATCGTCTATAGCAGTTGACAAGGAGCCTAGCTGAGGAGCGCTACCTCCCTTGTGTACATTAGGGTGTGTCAATTTTGTCAACATGTTAAAAATCAAATTTGGTAGTCAAAATATTGTGCCTCTTTATGTCTAAACTTGAGATTAGCAAACAAAAATGAATTGAAATAACCCTCACCTACATCAATTATACCTTAAAGTTTCAAATATCAGTATTTCAACAAATTAATGAGACTTGATTAGAATTATTCACTTGATATTAACTAATCTCATGTAAGCATATGGATTATGGAGTATTTTATGGTTCTATAGCTTGTGTACAATATGCATGTCAGAACATGAACATGAACAGGCTCTCCGTGTGGGACAGTTTAATTCTTGTTTTGACTTGTACCAAGCGTGAGGATAAGGCGCCCGGCTCACTCTCCTTCTAGATATCATAGACGGTGGTTTGCTCTCATTGCACTTGCACCTACTCTACCAGACGAATTCTACATTTTAATTATTGTAAGTAGGGCATATTGATTGTCGCAGTTACTTATATCATTGTATAAAACATTATGTTCTAAGAAATTATTATGTTATTTCTGTTACAGCATTTTTGATAAACAAATTGATATTTTTTGAAACAACAATTGAATTATGAAACATTGAAATATTTTTCTATTTGTCAGATAGTGTGAAGATGTCAAAATTGAAGACAAGAAGTCAGTTGTCAACCCACTTGAGCCTGCTAGTTGGTAAAGGGAAGGAGCTTCCTGTATCAGAACTTCCAACAGTGAGAGACATGCTAAGATTAGGTTACTCCTTCGAGAAAAAAATGCAAAGGACAGAAGGAACTATACAGATAAAGAACTCATAAATGACATGATAGTCCCTCTTCTGCATCAATGGACAAAAGCTACTGCACTATTCAAACCACCTGTGATTAATCAGTGTCGAACTATTGAGCTAAAACTAACGAAATTATGGCACAAAGCAGTTGAAACATCACTTGGTAAAGGAAACTTGGCCAGGAAAAATGAATTTCTGCACACACTTGATACTCTGTTTGACATTTTGACCTGCAAGTGCTCCATACAATTATGTTCTGAATCCAACTGTTCTCACTCAGGTAAGAGAGAAAATAATTCCCACATTGATTGTGGTTGTCCTCGTGAAAAGAAGATCCCTGTTTTAGAGCTTGAATTTATAAAGGCACAGAGGACAAAGGCAGAAGGCCAAGGAAGTATGCAAATGGGTTCAATAGATTATTCAGAAACAAAGAAGCAGATTGCTAATGCCAAGAAGAGAGAACAAATCCGAGAGAGGGAACAAAAGAAGAAAATGAAGAGTGAAGAAGCCATCCAAAGAGAGGAAGAGCTGTGTCAAGATGTTTATCACTTCTTTGATAGTTCTTCTGATGAACAGGAAGCAACATCAGATGATAGTTCCAAAGAGCCATCTGAACCTTTACCAAAGAAAATGAAATACAACACAAGAAATATTTCAAACATTGCTTTAGCTAGTATTCGCCACCATGCTGGACTTCGTGAGGCTGCAGAAATTGCAACTGCCGCTTGGATAGATGCAGGCCTCATCAGCCGAGAGGATGTATCTTTGGTGATAGATCATAATAAAATTAGAAGAGCACAAGAAAAATAATGAAGGAAATATCTGATCAGCATGAAAAAGATTTAAGCGAGGGAGGGCTCTCCTGTCTTTTGTTTGATGGAAGAATAGATGACACAAAAGTTTTGCTAGAAGTAGAGGGAGTGAACAGAAAGTTTCCAGGTCTCATCAAAGAAGAACACTACTCTGTCTGTTCTGAGCCTGGTGGTCGGTTTTTGTTTCACTTTGCTCCCGAAACTGAAGTAGAAGGGAAGAAACATGCAGAGGTCATTGCTGATCATATTTTATGTTGGGTTCAGGAGAGAGGACTTGGCAGTTCACTGCAGGCTGTTGGTGGAGATTCAACTGCAGTGAACACCGGATGGCAGGGGGTGTAATGACGCATTTAGAGAAAAAACTAGGAAGAAGACTTGTTTGGATTGTATGTGATTTACATACAGGCGAGCTACCTCTTCGTCATCTCATCCAGGAACTTGATGGTCCTACAAAGAGCAACAACAAGTGGTCAGGTCCCCTTGGCATCATGCTGGATGAAGCAACACAACTAGAAATAAATACAACCTTTCCAAAGGTCGAAGTTGGCCCTCCCCTTCCGGCGTTGTCTGAAGGAGTCATCAAAGATCTCAGCACAGATCAATCCTATGCTTATCGTATTGCCCAAGCAATAAGATCAGGAGAAGTGCCTCAGTCATTGGCTCTCTTGGAGATTGGACCTGTCAGTCACAGCCGTTGGTTAACTACAGCTCTTCGTTTCTGCAGGATTTGGATTTCCAAACACGAATTGAAGGGCAAAGTGCTGAAGAATTTGAGGTTAATTGTTGAATTTATTATTGGAGTTTATCTTCCCCAGTGGTTTAGTGTGAAACTTAATCCTATGTGGGTGGATGGGCCCAATCACCTTTTGTTTCAATTGCAGCTAGTAAGAACACAGAGGAAGGTAGTGAGGGACATCGTGTTACCTGTGGCAAGAAGGTCCGCTTGGTATGCTCGATCAGAAGCAGTTTTGCAAGCAATGCTTTGCAGTCAATGTACCAATCTCCGAACCGAGGCTGTAGAAGTCATTCTAAAGATTAGAGGAACGCTAATAGATGACGACCAGTTGGGAGACTGTTCGTTTCATTCAAGAAAAGTTCCCCAATAAACGTCAATGCCACCAAATTGTCAGAATTGGTTGACTTGAGTTTGGAAGTCTTAGAGCCACCATTGACAACAAGTCTAACTAGCCAAGAATTGAGAAACCTTAAAGAGACTCCAATGCAGGTGCCGAAGTGGCCTTCCCACACTCAAAGTGTGGAGAGATGTGTGAAAATGGTCACAGAAGCAGCGGGCCATGTTTACAGCCACGAGAGGCGAGAAGGTTACATCAAAGCACAAATAGCAAGCAGACTACTGATGACAAGAAACCAAAGCAAAGAGAGTATGAAGGCATTGGTTACTTTCAAATAGACTACGGATAATAAAATATAATAATTTGAAACTTGAAACAGTAACATGTGTGCAAACGCTGGTTATGTTATAAATTCACAAATATGTACATTTAAAAATCCATTTGATGTAGGTAGGACTTATTATAAAAAAAAAATTATGCCAGAATATTGTTTTGCATGCTTAAAGACTACAATAAATTGCTACCAAATTACTCGATTTTCAATTTAGCCAGTTCACCCCCTAAATTGACACACCCTACCCTGCAGCTCCCTCCTCCAAAGCATTCACATTCAGGGTCAGTTAGCATTCGGAGCATCATTGCAAAAGGGAGATAGCCGACAGCTCCTCCCCAGAGGGAGACTTCCCTCCACAGCACCGTGTCTCCAGCTAGCAGAATCTACCACAGGAGACATAGTCCAGCACTCCCTTCAACAGCACCTGCTGGGCCTCCCGCAGGTCACATGTGAGTCATTGTCAGAGCGATCAAGAGGTGAGT
This sequence comes from Homarus americanus, assembly GCF_018991925.1. Taxonomy (NCBI): domain Eukaryota; kingdom Metazoa; phylum Arthropoda; class Malacostraca; order Decapoda; family Nephropidae; genus Homarus; species Homarus americanus. Next base: position 4,198 of record NW_024710682.1, on the reverse strand, counting down.
TACTTACGCTGGGAAATGTATCCGTTTCACGTTTGTGTCCGACAGTCAGTGTCTAGTAACTTCGATATATTGATCTATTAATGTGTCCATGCCATTCAGTTAAATAATAAATAGTTGCATTGAAAGCGGTGTTTAGAAAGATTTCCCCTAAGAACGTATTTACAGTTAAATAACTAACCAGCCACGCTATCAAACTTCCTCACTTTACATCATACAACCATAAATTCTTCCTATACTTTCTACCTCTAAGTCCCCCCCATATGTATATATATATATATATATATATATATATATATATATATATATATATATATATATATATATATATATATATATATATATATATATATATATATATATATATATATATATATATATATATGTGTTAGTTACTTATCTGAGTATTCAATTAATTTTTTGTCTCAGATCTTGTTGATACGACGGGCTGACCGGTCAACACTGATTTAAGACAGAGTACACAGATTAAGTAATTATGTCTCGTGCCTTACGCACTCGTGGAGCCAACGCCTGGATAAGTCAGTTGGATGACAATTCTGCAGAGATGGATGACCAGGCAGAAAAGGACGCTCCAGCTCCCACCACATCGCGCAGCCCTTCACCTCGATCTTCAGCATTGTCTTCAGAGATAATTGCTTTAATGAAGTTTATGAGGGATGAGAGGCGTCAGGACGAAGCTAGAAGACATGTGGAGAATGAAGAAAGAAGGCAAGCTGAGACAGAGAGAAACCACCAACGGAGATTGGAAGACAGTGCACTGTTTGAAGCTTTGATATCTCGCCTCACTGTTAACCAAGCCTCTGGTTCTAACACTGCCTCGGTATGGACTGGTTCAGATACCTCATCAACGCTTTCTTCACGCCCCCCAGCCCCTCCTATAGCGGCCGTTCAAACACCACCCATCTTGAAGCCTGATGTGAATTTCCAGACTTTTCGTGAATGGCGGCGACGGTGGATCTCCAGAGCTTGTCACAGCCTAAGCAATTTATTCAGCTGCGTATGTGTCTGTCCTTGGAAACTCAGCGTGTCATGGAACATACGTTGCAGGTACCTCCATCCTCTTCGTTATCTGTAGAGAAGGTACTAGATATTCTACAACGGCACATCAAAGGGCAGCGGAATGAAGCTCTATGCAGGAGGGAATTGTATAGCTGCAGACAGATGGAGGGCGAGACTTTTGATGCCTTTTATGTACGATTCAAGAGAGCCTCGGAAGAGGTAGATATATGCCCAGGTAACCACCAGCAGTGCGAGGAGACCCAGTTGAAGCAGGTGATCCTGATGGGTGTTATGGACGAGGAGCCTGTCCAACGCTTCACCTCCCTCGACTCTTCCTCTTCTCTTAAGGATGTGTTGACAATATGTCGCTCCTATGAGGCTGCCAGGTGTGCCACCTCTGCCAACCAAGCTCCCCCTACAGCTGTACGCATTGTGTCCCGGTACAAGAAGGACAAGAAGTCTACTCCAACGCCTTCGCTCACCACGCCCACGCCTGGTTCCTTTTGTAACAACTGTGGTAAGCAGCACGGAACACAGGTGTGTCCAGCTTGTGAGTCTATCTGAAAGAGTTGTGACCGTAAGGGCCACTGGTCACTCACAGTACGGTGCCCAGCCAAACGCATCCAGTGCAAAGTGTGCGGTCGTCTGGGCCACTACGACAAGTGTTGCCCTACCAACAAACCCAAGGGACAGCGTCGGCGGAAGCTTCAGCGCCCTTCCACCAGTGAGGGCAGCCCACAGTCTTCCAATCAGAAGCATGACGACCCTGGACAACGCTCGAGCCATATTAGGAAGGTGTACTCCCCCTCGCGTCCCAGGACCAAAGTTCCCAAGCACATCAGCGTCATTGTGATCTATGGCAGTGTGTCATCCCGTCTTCAGATGTTGCCCGACACCGGTGCTGATGCTACAGTCATCGGTACGCAGCATTTGCAATGTTTGGGGCTCTCTCCAAGTTATCTAGGACCGCCCCCCCATGGATCTCCGCTTCACGGCAGATGGTTCACAGATGGCCCCAGCCCTAGGTTCACTCCAAGCACAGGCCACCTTTGGCAACAGGTCGTGTCAAGCCTGGATTGATGTGCATAACGGTGTCCCGACTCCTTTGCTGTCCTACAGACATTGTCAAGAGTTGGCCATCACCTGCTGTCGCCCTACCCCTACCTCTTGCCAGTGACACCTCTCCTTCAGATGCTCGGAAGTACTTCCTGAAGGAATTCAGCAACGTTCTGGTGACCAAGTCCGCTCTGGAATCCAAGCCTCTCAAGAAGATGGTAGGCCCCCCATGAAGATCCACTTGAGGGACGACGCGAAACCCTTCGCTATCTACACCCCTCGACTGGTCCCCCTGGCCTTCCGCGATGTGGTCAAAAACGAGCTGGACTCCATGGTCGCCCAAAAAATTATTGCACTAGCCGGCGATGACCGGGTCTCCATGGTGTCACCCTGTGGTAGTCGTCGCAAAACCCAAAGGTGGTGTTCGGATCACCACTGACCTCTCCAAGCTCAACAGCCAGGTGTCTCGTCCTGCGCACCCTTCTCCCACACCCTTTGCAGCTATACGTAGTGTGAACCCAAAGGCGCGTTTCTTCACGACGATGGACGCCCTGTGTGGATACTGGCAGATAGAGCTTGCCGAAGAAGACCGACCACTTATAACTTTCATCACCCCGCATGGACGTTACGGTTATTGCCGTGGCCCCATGAAATTCGCCGCTACAGGAGATGCTTTCTGTCTTCGAGGTGATATGGCTCTACAAGGTCTGGCAAACTGCGTGAAAGTGGCCGACGACATACTCGAGTACGATGAGGATTACATGGATCACCTCTGCCGTATCTACGAGGTACTCAACAGGTGCCGGAAGCACGGCATCACCCTAAATGCCGACAAGTTTGTTCTGACCAGCTCTTCAGTGGACTTTTGTGGGTACACCCTCTCATGGAATGATATTGCAGCTGACCCGGAAAAGGTCCGTGCCATCACGGATTTCCCCACCCCTGCTAACCTCACCGACTTGAGGTCCTTCATCCGTCTCGTCAACCAGTTAGCAGAGTTTTCGCCGGACATCTCCGCAGCTGCCCAACCACTTCGCCCCCTGAGGAGCCCCAAGAGGACATTCCAGTGGACCCCCGACCACGACAAGGCTTTCCAGCAAGTGAAACAGGCCCTGTCTAGTCCACCTGTCCTCGCCACGTTTGACCCAGCCTTGCCGACGGTCCTGCAGACAGATGCCTCACGTTTGTACGGCGTGGGATACGCCCTATTGCAGGATCATTGTGGAGGGCAGTTCCGGCTCGTCCAGTGTGCCTCGCGTTTCCTCTCTGACACCGAGACGCGCTATGCCACTATTGAGTTGGAGCTGTTGGCTGTGGTTTGGGCGATGTCCAAGTGCAGGATTTACCTCATAGGCTTGCAACACTTTCACCTAGTGACCGACCATCGCCCGCTTGTCCCAATCCTCAACCACTACACGCTGGACACCATTGAGAACCCTCGCCTCCAGCGTCTGAAGGAGAAGCTCTCAGCGTACATCTTCACAGCAGTGTGGCGTGCTGGTAAGGAGCTCTGCATCCCTGATGCCTTATCCCGCTCTCCTGTCAGCCACCCTACTCCAGAAGACCATGTGCTTGACGCCGACCTCACTCTTTCCGTCAGGATTGTGGTCACCCTACACATCGTCCAATCCCTTCGTTCGGATCTGTCACCAGATGACGACAAGGCAATGGAGGACCTTCGAACAGCGGCCCGACATGACCCTTCCTACGTCCGACTCGTCGAGTGTGTGAGGAATGGATTCCCTAGCAACCGCTACGACCTTCACAACACCCTGCTCCTCTATTGAAAACTCTGCGATGAAATCTACTGCGACGGGGACCTTGTTCTGTACGGAGCACGTGTAGTTGTCCCTGCTGCCTCACGTCTTGGCTCGCCTTCACGACAGTCACCATAGAGCTGAGGCCACCAAACGACGTGCACAACAGACCGTGTTCTGGCCCGGCATCGACTCCAACATCTCCAATGTTGTCCGTGCGTGTGAGCCCTGCCAAGTATTACAACCCAGCCAGCGGGAGGAACCCTTCATGAGTGACGACAACCCCACCCGCCCCTTTGAGTCTGTGTCGGCCGACTCTTTCTGTGTGTCAGGAAAGTCCTTCCTTGTTATCGTCAACAATCTCTCTG
>NW_024710681.1:0-3133 GCF_018991925.1 Homarus americanus | reverse complement strand
ATTTACACCTCCCACACCCAGGTACACCCCTGACACTCCCAGGTACACCCTCTGATACACCCAGGTACACCTCTGACACTCAGGCACACCTCCGATACTCCAGGTACACCTCGATACTCCCAGGTACACCTCTGACACTCCCAGGTACACATCTGACACTCACTGGTTCACTTGAGACTCCCAGGTACACCTCCGATATTCCCAGGCACACCTCTGATACTTCCAGGTGCCACCTTGAGACTCCCCAGGTACTCACTGACACTCCCTGGTACACCTGATATTCCCAGGTACTCTCCGATATTCCCAGGTACACCTCTCGATACTCCCAGGTACACCTTTGAGACTCCCAGGTACTCCACTGACACCCCTGGCACACCTCTGACATTCCCAGTTACGCCTGACGCCCCAGTTACACCCCACACCTGGTACACCTCTGACACTCCCAGGTACACCCTGATACACCCAGGTACACCTTTGACACTCCCAGGTACACCTGATACTCCCAGGTACACCTCCATACTCCCAGGTACACCTCTGACACACTCCCAGGTACACCTCTGACACTCACTGGTTCACCTCTGAGACCCCAGTGACACCTGATATTCCCAGGTACACCTCTGATACTTCCAGGTACACCTTGAGACTCCCAGGTACTCCACTGACACTCCCCTGGCACACCTCCGATATTCCCAGGTACTCCTCCGATATTCCCAGGTACACCTTCGATACCCCCAGGTACACCTTTGAGACTCCCAGGTACACCTCTGACACTCCCACGTACTCCACTGACATTCCCTGGTACACCTCTAACACTCCCCAGGCACACGTCCGACACCCCAGGCACACCTCTGACACTTCCAGGTACACCTCTGACACTCCCAGGCACACCCTGACACCCTAGGCACTCCTCTGTCACCCCTGATACCCCAAGACTCCCATGTGCACCTCTAACACCCCAGGCACATCCGACACCCCAGGCACACCTCTGACACTTCCCATCTCGACACTCCCAGGTCTCTGACACTGCCAGGTACACCTCTGACAATCCCAGGTACTCTGTGACACTCCCAGGTACACATCCGACACCCCCGGTACACCCTCTGACACTTCCAGGACACCTCTGACACTCCCAGGCACACCTCTGACACTCCTAGGTACCCTCTGTCACCCTGATACACCTCTAAGACTCCCATGTGCACCACTGACACCCCAGGTACACCGCTGACACGCCAGATACACCTCAGACACTGCCAGGCACACCCCAGACACTGCCAGGCACACCTCACAGAAACCCAGGTACACCTCAGAACACCCAAGGAACCCTGACCCCCAAGTGCACCTCTGACACCCCAGGTACACCCTTGACACTCCCAGGTACTCCACTGACATTCCCTGATACACCTTTGACACTCCCAGGTATTCCTCAGACACCCCAGGTACACCTCCGACGTTCCCAGGCACACCTCCGACACTCCCCAGGTACACTTCTACTCCCCAGGCACACTTCCGACACTCCCAGGCACACCGCTGACACCCCAGGCACACCAGACACCCAAGGTACACCTCAGACACTCCAAGGTGCACCTCTGACACCCCCAAGTGCACCCTGACACTCCCAGGTACACCTTGACACTCCCAGGTACCCACTGACCCCTGACACCTTTGACACTCCCAGGTATTCCTCAGACACTCCCAGGTACACCTCCGACGTCCCAGGTACACCTGACACTCTGTCTCTCACACTCAGACACACTCTGACACTCCCAGGCACACCGCCAATCCGGCACACCTCTGACACTCCAGGCACACCCTCTGACACTCCCAGGCACACCTTGACACTCCCAGGCACACCTCTGACACTCCCAGGTACACCTCTGACACTCCCAGGCACACCTGACACTCCCAGGTACACCTCCGATATTCCCAGGCACACCTCCCCACACCCAGGTACACCTTGAGACTCCAGGTACCCACTGACACCCCTCAGCACACATCTGACATCCCAGTCACACCTCTGACACCAGTTACACCCCTGATACTCCCAGGTACACCTCTGACACTCCCAGGCACACCTCTGATACTCCAGGTACACCTCTGACACTCCCAGGTACTCCACTGACATCCCTGGTACACCTCTGACACTTAGGTACATGTCCACTGACACTCCCAGGTACACCGCACACCCAGATACACCTCAGACACTGCCAGGTACACCTCAGACACTGCCAGGTACACCCCAACAACTCTCCAGTTACATCTCAGACACCCAAGGCACACACCTCTGACACTCCCAAGTGCACCTCTGACACCCCAGGTACACCTTGACACTCCCAGGTACTCCACTGACATTCCATGATACACCTTGACACTCCCAGGTATTCCTCAGACACTCCGGTGCACCTCCGACGTTCCCAGGCACACCTGACACTCCCCAGGCACACTTCTCACACTCCCAGGTACACCTCCGACACCCCAGGTACACTGCTGACACTCCCAGGTACACCTCTGACACCCAGGTACACCTCTGACACTCCCAGGTACTCCTCTGACACTCCCAGGTACACCTTGACACTCCCAGGTACACCTCTGACACTCCCAGGTACACCTCTGACACTCCCAGGTACACCTTTGACACTCCCAGGTACACCTCCGATATTCCCAGGTACACCTCCGATACTGCCAGGTACACCTTTGAGACTCCCAGGTACTCCACTGACACTCCCTAGTACACATCTGACATTCCCAGTTACACCTCCGACACTCCCAGTTACACCCCTGATACTCCCAGGTACACCTCTGACACCCCAGGCACACCTCTGATAATTCCCAGGTACACCTCTGACACCCCAGGTACTCCACTGACATTCCTGGTACACCCTGACACCCTAGGTACATGTCCACAAGACCAGGTACACCTCCGACACCCCAGGCACACTTCTCACACTCCCTGGTACGCCTCTGACACTCCCAGGTACACCTCTGACACTTAGGTACACCTCCGATATTCTCAGGTACATTTGATATTCCCCAGGTACACCTGTGATACTCCCAGGTACACCTTTGAGACTCAGTACTCCCCACTGACACTCACTGGTACACCTCTGACATTCCCAGTTACGCCTCCGACGCTCCC
>NW_024710680.1:0-11440 GCF_018991925.1 Homarus americanus | reverse complement strand
GGGACTTGTTATACCTTGATCAGGGGACTTGGTATACTCGACCAGGTGAGTTTGTTATAATTCGACCAGGGAGTTTGATATACCGACCAGGGGACTTTGTTATATTCGATGAGGGGCCTTGTTAAACTCCGATGAGGGGCCTTTGTTAAACCTCGATGAGGGACCTTTGTTACTCGACCAGGGGACTTTGTTACACCTCGATCAGGGCCTTTGTTAAACCTCGATCAGCCATAGTTATACTTGATCAGGGGACTTTGTTATACCTCATCAGCGGATTTTGTTATACCCGATCAGGAGACTTTGTTATACTTGATGAGGGCCTTTGTTATACTCGATCAGGGCCTTTGTTAAACCTCGATGAGGGACTTTTGTTATACTCGATCAGCGGACTTTTTTACACCTCGATCAGGACGTTGTTATACTCGGATCAGGGGCCTTTGTTATACTCGATCAGGGCCTTTGTTATACTCCATCAGGGACTTTGTTATACTCGACCAGGGTTCTTGTTATACCCGATGAGGGAATTTGCTATACTCGATCAGGGACATTGTTATACGCTATGAGGGCTTTGTTATACTCGATCAGAACCTTTGTTATACCCGATCAGGGACTTTGTTATACTCGATCAGAACTTTGTTATACTCGATCAGCGGACTTTGTTATACTCCGATCAGGAGACTTTGTTATACTCGATGAGGGGCCTTTGTTATACTCGATCAGGGCCTTTGTTATACTCGATCAGGGACTGTTATACCTCGATCAGGGAACTTTGTTATACCCGATCAGCGGACTTTGTTATACTCGATCAGGAGACTTTGTTAACCCGATGACGGGCCTTTGTTAAACTCTATGAGGGACCTTTGTTATACTCGACCAGGGACTTTGTTATAATCGTTCAGGGACTTTGTTATACTCGATCAGGGGACTTTGTTATACCTCGATCAGGGGACTTTGTTATAATCGACCAGGGAGTTTGTTGTACCCGACCAGGACTTTGCTATACCCGGATCAGGGCCTTTGTTAAACTTGGATCAGGGCCTTTGTTATACTCGATCAGGACTTTGTTATACTCGATCAGGGGACTTTGTTATACACGAGCAGCGGACTTTGTTATACTCGATCAGGAGACTTTGTTATACTCGATGAGGGGCCTTTGTTATACTCGATCAGGGGCCTTTGTTATACGCGATCAGGGGACTTTGTTATACTCAACAAGGGTTCTTTGTTATACTTACCAGGGAGTTTGTTATACTCGACCAGGGGACTTTGTTATACTCGATGACGGGCCTTTGTTAAACCTCTATGAGGGACCTTTGTTATACTCGACCAGGGACTTTGTTATACCGATTAGGGGCCTTTGTTAAACCTCGATCAGGGCCATTGTTATACTCGATCAGGGACTTTGTTATACCTCTATTAGGGGACTTTGTTATACCCGATCAGCGGACTTTGTTATACTCGATCAGGGACTTTGTTATACTCGATCAGGGATATTGTTTTACTCGACCAGGGAGTTCGACCAGTGGAGTTTGATATACTCGACCAGGGTCTTTGTTATACTCGATGAGGGGCCTTTGTTAAACTCGATGAGGGGCCTTTGTTATACCCGACCAGGGACTTTGTATATACCTCGATTAGGGGCCTTGTTAAAACTCGATCAGCCATTGTTAAAACTCGATCAGGGACTTTGTTATACTCTATCAGGGACTTTGTTATACCTCGATCAGCGGACTTTGTTATACTCGATCAGGGACGTTGTTATACTCGATCAGGGCCTTTGTTATACTCGATTAGGGCCTTTGTTATACTCCATCAGGACTTTGTTATACTCGACCAGGGTTCTTTGTGATACTCGATCAGGATTGTTATACTCTATGAGGGGGCTTTGTTATACTCGATTAGGGAACTTTGTTATACTCGTGAGGGACTTTGTTACACTCGATCAGAGGATTTGTTATACTCGTTCAGGGACTTTGTTATACTTGAATAGGGACTTTGTTATACTCGATGAGGGGCTTTGTTATAACTCAACCAGGGACTTTGTTATACTCGATCAGGGCCTTTGTTAAACTCGACCAGGGGCCTTTGTTATACTGGATCAGGGACTTTGTTATACTTATTAGGAGACTTTGTTATACTCGACCAGGGGACTTTGTTATACCGATCAGGCTCTTTGTTAAATCGATGAGGGCCTTTGTTAAACTCGATGAGGACCTTTGTTATACTCGACCAGGGACTTTCTTACACTAGATCAGGGCCTTGTTAAACCTCGATCAGGCCATAGTTATACTCGATCAGGGACTTTGTTATACTCGATCAGGGACTTTGGTATACCTCGACCAGGTGAGTTTGTTATACCTCGACCAGGGAGTTTTGATATACTGACCAGGGACTTGTTATATTCGATGTGGGGCCTTTGTTAAACTCGATGAGGGGCCTTCGTTAAACTCGATGAGGGACCTTTGTTATGCTCGACCAGGGGACTTTGTTACACTCGATCAGGGGCCTTGTTAAACCTCGATCAGCCATAGTTATACCATCAGGGACTTTGTTATACCTAATTAGAAAACTGTTATACTCGACCAGGGACTTTGTTATTCTCTACAAGGGACTTTGTTATACCCGATCAGGGATATGTTATACTCGATCAGGGATATGTTATACTCGATCAGGAGACTTTGTTATACTCGATGAGGGCCTTTGTTATACTCGATGAGGGGCCTTTGTTATACTCGATCAGGGGACTTTGTTATACTCAACCAGGTTCTTTGTTATACTTGACCAGGGAGTTTGTTACCTGACCAGGGGACTTGTTATACTCGATGACGGGCCTTTGTTAAATCGATCAGGGGCCATAGTTATACTCGATCAGGGGACTTTTGTTATACCTGATCAGCGGATTTGTTATACTCGATCAGGGGACTTTGTTATACTCGATCAGGACTTTGGTATACTCTCGACCAGGTGAGTTTGTTATACCCGACCAGGGGAGTTTGATATACTCGACCAGGACTTTTGTTATATTCGATGAGGGGCCTTTGTTACACTCTGATGAGGGGCCTTGTTAAACTCGATGAGGGACCTTGTTACTCGACCAGTGGACTTTGTTACACTCGGATCAGGGCCTTTTTGTTAAACTCTGGATCAGGGGCCATAGTTATACTCCGGATCAGGGGACTTTGTTATACTCGATCAGCGGATTTTGTTATACTCGATCAGTGACTTTGTTATAATTTTGATGAGGGGCCTTGTTATACTCGATCAGGGCCTTTGTTATACCTCGATCAGGGACTTTGTTATACTCAATCAGGGTTTTTGTTATACTTGACCAGGGAGTTTGTTATACCGACCAGGGACTTCTTACACTAGGATCAGGGCCTTTGTTAAACTCCGATCAGCCATAGTTATACTCGATCAGGGGCTTTGGTTATACTCGATCAGGGGACTTTGTATACTCGACCAGGTGAGTTTGTTATACTCGACCAGGGGAGTTTGATATACTGACCAGGGGACTTTTTGTTATATTCGATGAGGGCCTTTGTTAAACTCCGATGAGGGGCCTTTGTTAACCCAATGAGGGACCTTGTTATACTCGACCAGGGACTTTAGCCAGTCGATCAGGGCCTTTGTTAAACCCGATTAGGGGCCATAGTTATACCTCTCGATCAGGGACTTTTGTTATACTCGATCGAAGCGGATTTTGTTTATACCGATCAGGAGACTTTATATACTTGATGAGGGCCTTTTTATACTCGGATTAGGGCCTTTGTTATACTCGATCAGGGACTTTGTTATACCTCAACCAGGGTTCTTTCTTTATACTTGACCAGGGAGCTCTTGTTATACCTCGACTAGGGTGACTTTTGTTATACTCGATGAGGGGCCCGGTTAAACTCGATGAGGACCTTGTTATACCTGACCAGGGACTTTCTTACACCAGATCAGGGCCTTTGTTAAACTCTCGATGAGGGGCCATAGTTATATCAGATCAGGGACTTTGTTATACCGATCAGGGTCTTTGGTATACTCGACCAGGTGAGTTTGTTATACTCAACCAGGGACCTTTTGTTATACTCAATGAGGCCTTTTGTTAAATCCCGAGGGGCCTTTGTTATACTCACCCTTGTGGGACTTTTGTTATACTCGATCAGGGCATTGTTAAACCTGATCAGGGGCCTTTTTTATACTCCGATCAGGGACTTTGTTATAAATTTCGATCAGGGATTTTTGTTATACTCGATCAGCGGACTTTGTTATGCTCGATCAGGGACGTTGTTATACTCGATCAGGGCCTTTGTTATACCCGATCACGGACCTTTTGTTATACTCATGAGGGGACTTTTGTTATACTCGATCAGGGTTCTTTTGTTATACTCGATCAGGGACTTGTTATACTCGATCACGGATTCTTGTTATACCTTTATCAGGGCTCTTTTGGTTATACCCGATCAGGACTTTTCTATACTGATCAGGGGACATTGTTATACTCTCTATGAGGGTGGCTTTTGTTATACTCGTTCAGGGACTTTTGTTTTACTTTGGATTAGGGGACTTTGTTATATACTCGATGAGGGGCTTTTGTTATACACGATCAGGGGCTTTTGTTATATTCAGATCAGGGCCTTTTTGTTATCATCGTTCAAGGACTTTGTTATACTCGACCAGGGGACATTGTTATACTTCGATCAGAGGATATTGTTATACCGACCAGTGGAGTTTGATATACTCGACCAGGGTCTTTGTTATACTCGATGAGGGGCCTTGTTAAACCTGATGAGGGCCTTTTGTTATACTCTCGACCAGGACTCCATATACCTGATTAGGGGCCTTGTTTAAACTCGGATCAGTCATTGTTAAACCCGGATCAGGGACTTTGTTATACTCTATCAGATTCTTGTTATACCGATCAGCGGACTTTTGTTATACTCGATCAGGGACGTTGTTATACCGATCAGGGCCTTTTGTTATACTCGATTAGGGCCTTTGTTATACTCCATCAGACTTTTGGTTATACTCGACCAGGGTTCTTTGTGATACTGATCAGGGACATTGTTATAATTTATGAGGGGGGCTTTGTTATACTCGATTAGGGGAACTTGTTATACTCTGGTGAGGGACTTTGTTACACTCTCGATCAGGAGGATTTGTTATACTCGTTCAGGGACTTTTGTTATACTTGAATAGGACTTTGTTATACTCGACGAGGGGGGCTTTGTTATACTCAACCAGGACTTTGTTATACCTGATCAGGGCCTTTTGTTAAACCCGACCAGGGGCCTTTGTTATACTGGATCAGGGACTTTGTTATACTCTATTAGGGAGACTTTATACCTCGGACCAGGGACTTTGTTATACTCGATCAGGGCTCTTTGTTAAACTCGATGAGGGCCTTTGTTAAACTCGGATGAGGACCTTGTTATACTCGACCAGGGACTTTTCTTACACCAGATCAGGGGCCTTTTGTTAAACTCCGGATCAGGGCCATAGTTATACTCGATCAGGGACTTTGTTATACTCGATCAGGGGACTTTGGTATACTCGACCAGGTGAGTTTGTTATACTCTCCGGACCAGGGGAGTTTTGATATACTCGGGACCAGGACTTTTGTTATATTCGATGTGGGGGCCTTTGTTAAAATCCCTGCTGATGAGGGGCCTTCGTTAAACCCGATGAGGGACCTTTTGGTTATGCTCTGCCGACCAGGACTTTGTTATACTCGATCAGGAGACTTTGTTATACTCGATGACGGGCCTTTGTTAAACTCTATGAGGGACCTTTGTTATACTTGATCAGGGGCCTTTGTTAAACTTGATTAGGGGCCTTTGTTATACTCGATCAGGGGACTTTGTTATACTCGATCAGGGGACTTTGTTTTACTCGATCAGCGGACTTTGTTATACTCGATCAGGAGACTTTGTTATACTCAATGAGGGGCCTGTGTTATACTCGATCAGGGGCCTTTGTTATACTCGATCACGGGACTTTGTTATACTCAACCAGGGTTCTTTGTTATACTTGACCAGGGGAGTTTGTTATACTCGACCAGGGGACGTTGTTATACTCGATGAGGGGCCTTTGTTAAACTCGATGAGGGACCTTTGTTATACTCGACCAGGGGACTTTATTATACTCGATCAGGGGCCTTTGTTAAACTCGATCAGGGGCCATAGTTATACTCGATTAGGGGACTTTGTTATACTCGATCAGCGGATTTTGTTATACTCGATCAGGAGACTTTGTTTTACTCGATGAGGGGCCTTTGTTTTACTCGATCAGGGGCCTTTGTTATACTCGATCAGGGGACTTTGTTATACTCAACCAGGGTTCTTTGTTATACTTGACCAGGGGAGTTTGTTATACTCGACCAGGTGACTTTGTTATACTCGATGAGGGGCCTTTGTTACACTCGATGAGGGACCTTTGTTATATTCGACCAGGGGACTTTCTTACACTCGATCAGGGGCCTTTGTTAAACTCGATCAAGGGCCATAGTTATACTCGATCAGGGGACTTTGTTATACTCGATCAGCGGATTTTGTTATGCTCGATCAGGAGACTTTGTTATACTCGATAAGGGGCCTTTGTTATACTCGATCAGGGGACTTTGTTATACTCAACCAGGGTTCTTTGTTATAATTGACCAGGGGAGTTTGTTATACTCGACCAGGTGACTTTGTTATACTCGATGAGGGGCCTTTGTTAAACTCGATGAGGGACCTTTGTTATACTTGACCAGGGGACTTTCTTACACTAGATCAGGGGCCTTTGTTAAACTCGATCAGGGGCCATAGTAATACTCGATCAGGGGACTTTGTTATACTCGATCAGGGGACTTTGGTATACTCGACCAAGTGAATTTCTTATACTCGACCAGGGGACTTTGTTATACTCAATGAGGGGCCTTTGTTTAACTCGATGAGGGGCCTTTGTTATACTCGACCAGGGGACTTTTTTATACTCGATCAGGGGCCTTTGTTATACTCGATCAGCGGACTTTGTTATACTCGATCAGGGGAAATTGCTATACTCGATCAGGGGCCTTTGTTATACTCGATCACGGGCCTTTGTTATACTCGATCACGGGCCTTTGTTATACTCCATGATAGGACTTTGTTATACTCGACCAGGGTTCTTTGTTATACTCGATCAGGGGACTTTGTTATACTGGATCAGCGGTTTTTGTTATACTCGATCAGGGGCCTTTGTTATACCCGATCTGGAGACTTTCTATACTCGATCAGGGGACATTGTTATACTCTATGAGGGGGGCTTTGTTATACTCGTTCAGGGGACTTTGTTTTACATGATCAGGGGACTTTGTTATACTCGATGAGGGGGCTTTGTTATACACGATCAGGGGGCTTTGTTATACTTGATCAGGGGCCTTTCTTATAATCGTTCAAGGGACTTTGTTATACTCGATCAGGGGACTTTGTTATACTCGATTAGGGGATATTGTTATACTCGACCAGGGGAGTTTGATATACTCGACCAGGGGACTTTGTTATACTCGATGAGGGGCCTTTGTTAAACTCGATGAGGGGCCTTTGTTATACTCGACCAGGGGATTTTGTTACACTTGATCAGGGGACTTTGTTAAACTCGATCAGGGGCCATAGTTATACTCGATCAGGGGACTTTGTTATACTCTATCAGGGGACTTTGTTATACTCGATCAGGGGCCTTTGTTAAACTCGATCAGGGGCCTTTATTATACTCGATCAGGGGACTTTGTTATACTCGATCAGGGGACTTTGTATACTCGACCAGGTGAGTTTGTTATACTCGACCAGGGGACTTTGTTATACTCAATGAGGGCCTTTGTTAAACTCGATGAGGGGCCTTTGTTATATTCGACCAGGGGACTTTGTTATACTCGATGAGGGGCCTTTGTTAAACTCGATGAGGTGCCTTTGTTATACTCGATCAGGGGATTTTGTTATACTCGATCAGGGGACTTTGTTATACTCGATCAGCGGACTTTGTTAAACTCGATCAGAGGATTTGTTATACTCGTTCAGGGGACTTTGTTATACTTGAATAGGGGACTTTGTTATACTCGATGAGGGGGCTTTGTTATACTCAACCAGGGGACTTTGTTATACTCGATCAGGGGCCTTTGTTAAACTCGATCAGGGGCCTTTGTTATAGTGGATCAGGGGACTTTTTTATACTCTATTAGGAGACTTTGTTATACTCGATCAGGGGGCTTTGTTATACTCGATCAGGGAACTTTGTTATACTCGATTAGGGGCCTTTGTTATAATCGTTCAGGGGACTTTGTTATACTCGATCAGGGGACTTTGTTATGCTCAATGAGGGGCCTTTGTTAAACTCGATGAGGGGCCTTTGTTATACTCGACCAGGGACTTTGTTATACTCGATCAGTGGCCTTTGTTAAACTCGATCAGGGGCCTTTGTCATACTCGATCAGGGGACTTAGTTATACTCGATCAGGTGACTTTGTTATACCCGATTAGCGGACTTTGTTATACTCAATCAGGGGACGTTGTTATACTCGATCAGGGGCCTTTGTTATACTCGATCAGGGGCCTTTGTTATACTCCTTCAGGGGACTTTGTTATACTCGACCAGGGTTCTTTGTTATACTCGACCAGGGGAGTTTAATATACTCGACCAGGGGACTTTGTTATACTCGATGAGGGGCCTTTGTTAAACTTGATGAGGGGCCTTTGTTATACTCGGCCAGGGGACTTTGTTATACTCGATGAGGGGCCTTTGTTAAACTAGATGAGGGGCCTTTGTTATACTCGATCAGGGGACTCTGTTATACTCTATCAGGGGACTTTGCTATACTCGATCAGGGGGCTTTGTTATAGTCGATTAGGGAACTTTGTTTTGCTCGATCAGGTGACTTTGTTATACTCGATTAGCGGACTTTGTTATACTCGATGAGGGGCCTTTGTTATACCCGATCAGGGGATTTTGCTATCCTCGATCAGGGGACATTGTTATACTCTATGAGGGGGCTTTGTTATACTCGATCAGGGAACTTTGTTATATTCGGTGAGGGGACTTTGTTATACTTGATCAAGGGACTTTGTTATACTCGTTCAGGGGACTTTGTTATACTTGATCAGGGGACTTTGTTATGCTCGATGAGGGGGCCTTGTTATACACGATCAGGGGGCTTTGTTATACTTGATCAGGGGCCTTTGTTTTAATCGTTCAAGGGACTTTTTTATACTCGATCAGGGGACTTTGTTATACTCGATTAGGGGGCTTTGTTAAACTCGATGAGGGGCCTTTGTTATACTCGACCAGGGACTTTGTTATACTCCATGATAGACTCTTGTTATACGAATAAATTAAGAGAGAGAGAGAGAGAGAGAGAGAGAGAGAGAGAGAGAGAGAGAGAGAGAGAGAGAGAGAGAGAGAGAGAGAGAGAGAATATCAGTGTCATCGCTACTAAGGAGAATTACTTTACCTGTGCAAGCGCCACGTCAATGGTCCACATATTTATGATGCTGTCCAGCACTGCAGTGGTGATACGAGTGCCATTAGGCTCACAAGATAGGGATTGATGTGATATGATTTGTCGAGTCCATGTCGAGACGAAACCGTAGTTTGCGGCCCACTGAAGAGTCAACGTTAAAGGTGCTGTAGACAAAGTTGGCGCCTTGGTACTCATCTCATGGATCTGAACCATAATAACATGAGTCTTCCTGCGATGAATATCACACTACTCACTCAGGCATGTCATCTATTTATTGGTTAATAATAGTTATGTGAGTTACAACTGTCATGTATTCAAATAGCCCAGAATATAGCCGCTACCCCCTCCCCTTTACCAGATGTTACAGTATTTGGCGTGAATTCGCAGCTTAAATTATAAGCGCAGCACATATGTGGATGAATTGTGCCTTTGATGATAAAAAAAGCACGAAATTTGCACATATTTAGGGTATGCCTAGTTAAAGAAGTTTAGCCAAAGGGCATCGTAGATTTAACCCGTGAAAGCATGGCGCCCATAGTCTATTAGGTTAACTCCATTTGATGGCAAAAAATTCTTACTTCATTCCAGTTACTAACTCAGCCGGCACAGGATCCACCACACTGGCAAAGAGTTGTGTATGGGAGGGCTGGGTGTACCCTTCTTAGTCAGTCCGCATATATTACCTCTATAATTTGTGTGTTCGGTTAATTTGTTTTTATGCCTGTTTCTTGGCGGTAATCAGATTTGGATCTGAAAATTGGGCGACTGTTTAGAGATCCTTCAGGTTCTCTCAACATGATAGCGCTGTAAGCTTAGCCTGTTTATATTGTTTGTAAATTATTTCAGCACGAGACGCTGATAAATGTGTCCGTACCGCGGATGTTTGTAAAAATATTGATTTGCTTTTTAGAGTAATCGTCCATGTTGTAATATAAGAGAGGAGTTCCTAAGAACATCATGGGGTAAACATTTGTCTGTGCCATAAGCAATACAGTAGGAATTGGCCTGTGGAACTATTGATCGACCCATACACGAAAACTACTTGAGGTAACTAGTCCTCCCATGCCATGTGCATGAGTTTAATATTCAAGAATTTCAAGGATTTTATATTGGTTCTTAAACCAGACCAGTCGCCTGTAAGGATAGTTGTGATGTAGCTTTGTTGGATGTTGTATTGCATGAAAATTTGTGTTAAAAGTTTATTCTTAAACTCTGATACGCTGTCGGATAAAATACAACCTTGGGTGTCGAATGGGTCATATCATATTTTCACTCAGAGCGTGGCTACTGCCTTGACTGATTTTCCTGGCAAAAGAACTGAAATAACAGATCTGCAGAAGTACGTAAATATAACTTTGGTGTTTCTTCGAAAGTTGTAACAAGTCAATTGCTCTTCTGTAGAAATGACGTTACAGTGGAGCCTTAGCTCAACACACGATGAACCTTTAGCAATGAGTTGTTCGATGTCTATATTCATGATATTCCAATTCTAAGGTTTTCTTATTTCCGCTAGGCATTTGCTCACGTCTGGGATAGCCTGCATGAGGGACATTGTGGCACAGAGCATACAGCCATTCGTAGTGTGTCAGGTACAGCAATTTGTGTGACAGTATCCTGTGCATTCGGTCTGCAGCGGTGGAGTATGTCTTGTCGTAGTTCAAAACTGCCAGAAATGAGAAGAGGTAACTTAGTAGATAAGCTTCCTCCCCGACTCTAGAGCAAAATGACTGTAGTCCACATGAATCAAAGTCATTGTTCACCCTGCAATTGCGATAGCGTAAACAAAGATACAGACGTAACTGGTCTGACAAAGCATCAGCGACAACGTTCGCTCGTCATAGAAAGTACTTGAACACGGCGAATTCTTAATAGTTAAATACCAGAGCAGAGTCTGCCTGAAGGTTTTTCCAAAAGAACAACTCGCCACAGCTACATGATCCGTATGGACGGTTATGGATATTAAAAATAAACAAAAGGAACTTG
>NW_024710679.1:0-17154 GCF_018991925.1 Homarus americanus | reverse complement strand
TAGAAGCGTATTGCTGATGGTGGGAGATGTATGTAGGGAGAGGGTAAGCAGGATAGGAGAGGGGAAGAGATGCAGAGAGGGGTTGTTGGCAGGACAGGGAGAGGAGGAGGTAGGAGAGGCAAGCAGGATGGAGAGGGAGGAGGTAGGGAGAGGGGCAGGATGGTGGAAGGGAGATGTTGGCGATGGTGGAGAGGGGTGTTGGTGATGCAGGAGAGGAGTTTGGTGATGAGTGGAGAGGGGTGCTGGCAGATGGTGGAGAGGGAGTGTTGGCGGTGGTGGAGAGGGGCAGATGGGAGAGGGAGTGTAGTGGTGGTAGGAGGGGGTGTTGAAGATGGAGGAGGGTTGTTGGTGATGGTGGAGAGGGGTGTTGGTGATGAAGGAGAGGAAAGTTGGCGGTGAGAGGGGGTGCTGGTGGGATGGTGGAGAGGGGTGTTGGTGATGCAGGAGAGGGGTGTTGGGTGATGGTGAGAGGGAGGATGGTGGTGGGAGAGGGCTGTTGGTGATGCAGAGGGGGTGTTGGTGATGGTGGAGAGGAGTGCTGGCGGTGGTGGAGGGGGTGTTGGTGATGTGAGAAGGGGTAGTTGGTGATGGTGGGAGAGGGAGTGCTGGCGGTGGTGAAGAGGGGGTAAAGGATGGTGGAGAGGGGTTACAGATGATGGGAGGGAGTATATGGTGGTGAGGGGAAGCTGGTGATCAGGAGAGGGGCTGTTGATGGTGGGAGAGGGAGGTGGTGGTGGAGAGGGGTGTTGGTGATGGTGGGAGAAGGGGTGTGTGCAGGAGGGAGGTTGGCTAGGTAGGAGAGGGGTGTTGGTGATTGTGGAGGAAGGGGTGTTAGCGGTGGGAGAGAGGGTGCTGGTGATGGTGAGAGGGAAAGATGGTGTGGAGACAGATGGTGGAGAGGGGTGGTGGAGAGGGTTGCTGGTGATGGTGGAGGGGTGTTGGTGATGGTGGAGAGGGAGTGTTGGCGGTGGTGGAGAGGGGTGCTGGTGATGGTTGAGGGGGAAGGTGATGGTGGGAGAGGGTTGTTGAAGATGGTGAGAGAGGTTGTTGGTGTTGGTGATGGTGGAGAGGGAGGGTTGGGGGTGAGAGGGCAAAGATAGAGGCAGGGAGAGTGGTGAGGGGGAATGGGTTGTTGGTGATGGTGGAGAGGGAGGTTGGCGGTAGGAGAGGGGCAGGATGGTGGGAGAGGGGTTGCTGATGTGGGAGAGGAGGTTGGCGGTGGTGGGAGAGGGGGGGGCAGGATGAGGGAGAAGGGGTTGGGAGGGAGGGAGGTTATGGTGGAGAGGGGTGTTGGTAATGTAGGAGAAGGGGTGTTAGTGGTGGTGGAGAGAGGGGCAGATGGTGGAGAGGGGTGTTGGTGAGTAGGAGGAGTGTTGGTAGGGAGAGGGCAAAGTGGTGGAGAGGGGGCAAGGTGATGGTGGGAGAAGGGTGTTGGTGGTAGGAGAGGGGGTGTTGGTGATGGTGGAGGAGGGGTGATGATGATGGGGAGAGGGGCTGTTGGCGGTGGTGAAAGGATGTTGGTGGAGGGAGAAGGGTGTTGGCGGTGGGGAGAGGGGTGTTGTTGATCAGGAGGGGGTAAGGATGTGGAGAAGGGTTTGGTGACAGGAGAGGAGTGCTGGTGATGGTGGAGAAGGTGTAGGCGGTGGTGGAGAGGGGGTGTTGGGGGGGGAGAGGGGTAAGCAGATGGTGGGAAGAGGGGGTTGGTGATGGTGGAGATCGGGTGGTGGTGATGGTGGAGAGGGGGGAGTTGGTGATGATGGGAGAGGGGGTGCTGGTGATGGTGAGAGGGGTGTTGGTGATGGTGGAGCGGGGTGTGGCACAGTGAGGGGTGTTGGTATGATAGAGAGGGGGTGTACAATGGTGGAGAGGAGGTTGGTGGTGGTGGAGAGGGAATACATAGAAAAGGAGAGGGGGTATAGGCATGGTGGAGGAGGGAATGTTGGTCAGAGAGAGGAATGTATGGTAGGGAGAGGGGGTGTTGGCAATGGTGGAGAGGAGGGAAAGGCAGGTGGAGAGAGGAATTTGCTTGGTGGAGAAGGGGTGTTGGTCGTTGAGAGAGGAGGGTGTTGGCGGTGGTCGATAGGGGGATGGGGTAGGTGGAGAGGGGGTTGGCGGTGGTGGAGAGGGTCGAAGGGAGAGGTAGGCTGGCGGTGGTGGGAAAGGGGGTGTTGGCTGTGGTGGAGAGGGGGGTATTGGCAGTGGTGGAGAGGGAATGTTGGTGGTGGTGAGAGGGGGTTGTGGTGGCTGAGAGGTAGTGTTGGCGGTGGTGGAGAGGGGTGCTGGGGTGGTGGAGGAGGGGTGCTGGCGGTGGTGGAGAAGGGTGTATGGCAATGGTGGAGATGGGGTGTTGGCGGTGGTGGAGCAGGGGTTTGGACGTTGGTGAGACGGGTATTGGCGGTAGAGAGGTGTTGGCGGTGGTGGAGAGGGCGTGTTGGCGGTGGTGAGGAGGCATGTTGGCGGTGGTGGAGAAGGGGTGTTGGCGGTGGTGGTGAGGGGGTGGGGGTATTGGAGGGAAGAGTTGATGATTGGGGTGGGGTTTATAGGTGGGTAGGTGTTGGAGTGGGGGTCAGGGGAGGAGAGGCCTGGGGAGGGAGGTGGTGGGTAGGAGGGAGTAAGTGTTGTTGTTTTGGTTTATAAGTGGGAAGCAGGGGGGTGTAGGGGAGGGGAGGAGGGTGGGTGGGAGATAGGTGATGTTGAGGGTTTGTGATTGGGGAGGAATGCATGTTGAGGGGGTGGATGGTGGGGAGGGGGAGGGTGGAGAGGTGTGATGGTGGGGGAGGGGTGTGATGTGGGGAGGGGTGGATGGTGGGAGGTGGAGGGTGGGGAGGGTGGGAGGGGTGGGGAGGGTGAGGGGAGGGGTGATGGTGGGGAGGGGGTGTGGAGGGTGGAGGGTGTGAGGGGTGGGGAGGGGGGAGGTGGGGAGGGGGGTGGGGAGGGGGAGGGGTGTGATGTGGGGAGGTGGGAGGGGTGGGGAGGGGAGGGGTGGGGGTGTTGGGGAGGTTGCAGGGGAGGTTGTGTGATGGGGTGGGGAGGGGTAAGCTGGTGGGGAAGCTGGGGAGGGTGTGGAGGTGGGGGAGGGGGTGTGGGCAGGGGAGGGGTGTGTTGGTGGGGAGGGGTGTGATGTTGGGGAGGGGTGGGCAGGGGGAGGAGGGGAGGTTGGGAGGTGGGCAGGGGAGGGGTGTGATGTTGGGGAGGGGTGTGTTGGTGGGGAGGTGGAGGGTGGGGAGGTGGAAGGGTGGGAGGGGTATGTTGGTGGGGGAGGGGGCAGGGGGAGGGGCAGGGGAGGTGGGCAGGGGAGGGGTGTGGGTGGGAAGGGGTTTGTTGGTGGGGAGGGGTGTGTTGGTGGGGAGGGGGTGGAGGGTGGGAGGGGTGAGGGTGGGGAGGGGGTGGGTGGGGAGGGGTGTGATGGTGAAGGGTGTGGCTATTTGTTGGAGGAGGAGGAGGAGGGGGAGATGGGTGGGGAGGGTGTGTGGGTAGGAAAGGATGGTGGGGAATGGGTGTATGTGGGTAGAGAAGGTGTGTATGGGTGATTAGTGTGTGTGTGTGTGTATGTCGGTGGGAAGGAGGATGATAGTGGATTTATGATCGAGTGTGTGTGTGTGTGTGTGTGTGTGTGTGTGTGTGTGTGTGCGCGCGCGTCTCTCTCTGCCACAATTCGCTTCACAACTTGACACAGTATAACAATCACTTCACCTTAACAACAGTACCAGGACTAGGGCTTGAAATCATGAACTACAGAGTTAACGGTACAATAACACCTTGTTCTGATGACCTTTCTGTGTCGATATCTTAACCCAGATGTGTATGTAAGTTTATGTAATTAATCATTCTTAAACGCGTACAGGTTTCATGTAATTTGTTGATTGATATAAGTACAAACAGGTATACAGTACAAGTACAGTAACTCCCACTGTAGTGTATGTGAGTATAAATGTGTTTATGTACACAGTATATTCATAGTTTATGTATGTATGTATGTGGTTTTGTGTCTGTAAGGTAGGTGTATGTGTGTATGTATGTATGTATGTATGTATGTATGTATCTCTGAGTACCTCTATATTATAATTAATTCAGTCCAACACGGAACTCATCCTTCGTCACACACTTATCCGCGCGGTCACTCCTCTATCCGCGCCGTTACTCGTGGTCTCTATCCCCGCCGTCACTCAACCATGTGTGACGAAACATGACTCAATCTACAGTTAAGGTCCCGAGTTACAACCATGGTCCAATTTTTGGTCCATCCCTGGTTGTATGAGTAAGTCAGTCAGTACAAGAGTGACTTTTGTGAGTATGTGTGTGTGTGTAGGGAGAGAGAAAATAGTAATAACAATAATAATAAATGGTCGGTATGAAAGCTGACCACTACCTTGAGGGACCCCCAACAGCGTTCTAAGACACGTTTGGTGCCACACACACACACACACACACCAGGTATCGCTAATTTTCATGTGGCCGTAAACTGTCAGATTTCATAGCTCGTTAAAGACGTGTTGAGGAGTAAAACAGCGTGACGTGTTAATAGCGAACATTAAGAGGACCTAAACTTAATACCCGAGCAACACCTGAGCCTAATTTCTAAACTTAATACACGAGCTTAATACACGAGCTTAACACATGAGCTTAACACATGAGCTTAATACATGAATAAATTAACGTAAATTACTGAGCCACGTAAAACAATTCTTGTCTCTGATCATTCGATTTCAAAGTTCTTCGTCACACCTATAGTCAGTTTAACATTCGTATATGTATGTATAATAAAAAAATTTCATGCGAGTATTCATAAGTTCATAACCATATACGAGTGTATTTTAATTGCAGGTCTAGTGTTTTTGTTTATGTATGTATACGATTATGAATATATGTATACGGCTATTTACGATATGTATATTTCATTTTTATAGAATTTGTTTATGATCTCATTTATGTTATTGTATATACGTTATATGGTCCATAGACTGACTTTATAAGGGAGATGTAATCCCTATTTGGTGACAAGGGAGAGGTAACTGACTCATTATCATCTCCCTACCTCCCCCCCCTCCCTTATACCCCTCCCTTCACCCCCCTCCCCCCATAGCTGCCTCACTACCCCCTAGAGTCCAAGACGTTAACAAGTGTGGGCTGATTATGTCGCCACCTCCTCCTCCTCCTCCTCCCCACAGACGTTAACAAGACCGAGGAAATTATTATATATCCCCCTCTTTCCTCGTCTTCCTTCCTTTCTTTCTCTTTTCTTCCTTTCTTTCTTTCTTCTTTCTTTCTTTCTTTCTTTACCTCTCTCTCTCTCTCTGAAGTGTGATATATTTCCTCTGTCCTGTCTATCCACTCCTATCCCTCTCCTTTCCTTACCGTCTTCTCCTCTCTCCCACCTTCTCGCGCCCTCTGCCCTCCTTTGAGATGAGATGAAAGATGATTAGAGGAGGAAAGAGGTTAATAGTTCGGAAAGAAAGTAGAGGAGGAGGTGGTGGTAGTTGGTGGACTGACTGGTTTGGTTAGGGTAATAGTGTGCCATCCTCTCTAGCCTCTCTTCCTACCCCTCTTCCCACTCTTTACGACCCCCTTTACCTACCCTTCCCTCTCCTCAACCTTCTCTAACCCTCCTCACTCTCTACTCCGCATTCTACAGTATACCTCTCTTCCCCTCCCCTACCACCCCTCTGTCTTACCCTCCTCTTCAACCCTGGCAAACTTGAAGAAAATTCGAAATAAAGCCCTCAGTCTTATTCTTGGCTTTTTTTTATGTGTTTAACAAATTTATTGACAAAGCTTGGAGTACAGTTTGCCTATTCTGAGTAATTCAATCAGGTCTTGACACTGATGGTGGTATCACTTTTCACTGCCACGCAGGACAGAGGTTCATACACAAAGGAATAGATCATATTCATTAACAGTATATATAGGTCAGATTCATGTGGGTGATGTCACTGTTCACTGCCATGCAGGACAGTGGTTCATATACATTGGACGTCATATTCTAATTGAAGACTAATTAGTGTGGGCTAGCAAATTTTGGATAAACAGCAAGAATGTCCTCAAGCACCCTGATTCAATCTAGTAATTACAAAGTTCATGATACAATAAGCCAGGCGGCATGAAGTCTTTGACAGTTTACATTCAATAATATAGTGTTCAAGTGTATGCTTTAAAGGTTTATCACAAAGTTTACATATCCTTGGCTGTCCTATGAGCACTAAAGTACTTAATATGAAGAAAGAACTAGGTATACCCAGTGTCAGAGATAGAATAATTGAAGTCAACCTCATGATAGCCCTGAGGCTTTTGCGTGGTGATCTTGATAACATTGCTTCCTTAAAATTGCTAGAATATATGAGTCATGGGGCTGGTGAATCTAAATGGATCCAAACTATAGCTACACATATGAGGATGTTTGGACTAAACACACAGTTCTTCCTACTACCCGTCAACATCACAACACGCACATACAGTCCTTACGTCCAATACACCAACAGAATGAGAACTCTTGAACACATACATAACTTACAGACTCAGATTCAGACTGAAAATAACATCGCACAAACCATCAACCCTGTCTGTGGGAGGCCTGGAAGTGTAGTCTTTGTGACTCAGCCAAACGGTAGTACAAGATAGAAAGGAGTTAGAATAAATAACTGGGCATCCACTCAACAAACTGAACTATTTGCCATACTCACAGCCCTGAAACTTGTTGAAGTTACTACAACTGATAATCTCATCATCACTGACGCCTTATCTTCAGTAATCTCTTGACACCCGTAACTCAGATTGTCACCCTCTTGTCTCTGAAGCCAGACACAAAACATATGTATTGTTGACGGGTTTATCAGGAACAAGCTGCTCTGGATCCCCTCTCACATGGGTTGTCTCTATACAGTATGTAACTGACAAAATCCATGGCCCTTCAGGCACTTGCGTCCTTAAAGCCACGAGTCAAGAAGGCAAGCACGAATTCTGCTTGCTTACATGTTGGGCGCTGTGAACGTTTTTACGCTTCGCCTTGCACATGATACAAGGGGATGCCCAATAAACTAGCTCCCTAGTGGGGTAAATCCGAAATCTAAAACATGTTACAGTTGATGCCTCAATTAAACTAGCGTCCAGAAATGACAATTTTGAATGAAATCTAGGACTGTCAAACTGGACCCTAAAAACTGTTATCAGGAAAGAACTTGTTAATGAATTTGAAGCAAACAGACAAGCGCAGACAGGCACTAGTCAATGAGATGTAGCAAGTAAAATATGTATATGGAGCAAATAACAAGATCACTAGATTACAAGATGTTGTAACCGCAGTATATCCCTCAAGCAGATGTGAACAAAACTATATCTAAAGTGTGGGTCCATACTTATGGCCACACAATCCAACACTGCGTCTAAAATTGAAAATACAAATTTTCGGGACAGATTTAAACAAACTGTGCGTGCAATGGCACAGCACTTTATCTCTGATGGCAAGATAGCTCATATATTAAGTCTGTACCTATATTTTGCACCTAGTAGCTAAGTCAACACCCCTGTACAGAACTAAAAAAAATGTACTGGAAACATTCTGTAAAATTCCACTGGGTTCTGATAAACACCTCTGTGGCCTCTACTCTGTAATCCATTTTGTGCTACCACTCCCAGGATGATTTTGGTGTGCAAAATAAACTAGCTGTTGTGCTCGGTGAAATGCAAAATTCAATTACCTTTCAGCCCCCTCCTTTCACCCTCCCTCGTCCTTCCTAACAATCTGTCCTACATGTCAGTGAACAGTGACATTACCCACATGATTCTGAAATATATATATATATATATATATATATATATATATATATATATATATATATATATATATATATATATATATATATATATATATATATATATATATATATATATGCTGTTAATGAATATGATGTATTTCTTTGTGTATGAACCTCTGTCCTGCGTGGCAGTGAGAATGATACCACCCTCAGTGTCAAGACCTGACTAAATTACTCAGAATAGGCAAACTGCACTCCAAGCTTTGTCAATAAATTTGTTAAACTAAAATCTACCAATCTGCTACCATCTATATCCTTCCCTACCCTCCCACTCCTAACCCCTTCCTCCTCTCTCGTCCCTTTAACCCCTCTCCCTCCATCCCCGACCCTTCCTAACTCTCTCTCATACTCTCCCACCGTTCCTACCCCTCTCCCACCATTCTCCCACCGTTCCTCCTCTCCTACCCTCTCCCACCATTCTCCCACCGTTCCTCCCCCTCTCCCACCACTCTCCCACCGTTCCTCCCCCTCTCTACCCCCTCCACCTACTCCCTTGGGCCCGGGACTACTCAAGATCACTTCAAGATAACTGGGTTGGTGTGAATGATAAATACGGTCGGACAGGCTCCTCGTCCCTGTGAAAATCAAGCCTTTTTGTTGACACGATGCTGGGTGCTGCGTTGATGTGTGTGTATGTGTGTGTGTGTGTGTTTAGTTTGTGTGTGTGTGTATATTTTTGTGTGCGTATTTGGTGTGTGTGTGTGTGTGTGTGTGTGACATTGAGAGAGAGAGTCAGGAATAAAATAATATATATATATATATATTACATATATATTGATAAAATCACACTGGAAAGAAACAACGGGCACCTTAGCTAGGTGCTCCGTTGTTCCTTTCATGTGTTATCAAGATTATCTTATCCACGTTTTCATTGTGGATCTACATGAATATATATATATATATATATATATATATATATATATATATATATATATATATATATATATATATATATTTATTTATTTATTTATAT
Organism: Homarus americanus; assembly: GCF_018991925.1. Classification (NCBI taxonomy): domain Eukaryota; kingdom Metazoa; phylum Arthropoda; class Malacostraca; order Decapoda; family Nephropidae; genus Homarus; species Homarus americanus. The sequence continues at coordinate 8,373 of NW_024710679.1, read as the reverse complement.
AAATATATATATATATATATATATATATATATATATATATATATATATATATATATATATATATATATATATATATTATTATTTAGGTCGTAAGAGAATAGAACTATAGTTTTGTATATAAAACTTAAGTACATATACCAGTACATATGTATTCTTGTGTGAGAGGAACCATATTATATAAACATATCACAAGAGAACTCTAACATACGTGAAATATATCAAAATGTATATATCAACAATTTTCAAAGGATACAAAAGTATACAATTGTATTTATATCATTTAATTTATAACGTTTTATGACTCAGTGTATTTATTACTCTTTCATGCCAACTTAAAAGACCTTAATTAATAAAACACTGTAATACATCATAACAAAAACATTAATGTTACCTAAACCTACAAAAACTACAATCTCACTTCTCATTAGACAGATACTGGAGGCTTGTCAGGTAGTGCGTGGTATTAAAGCGGGCTGGTGGAAGGCATTGTGTTGAAGGAGTGAACAATTAGTTTTGGCCAGGTTCCACACAAGCAAGCATTTGTTTCCACCATCCCTGTCAGCCAGCCGGCAAGATTGGCTAATCGTGTGAGAAAGATCGAACAAAAGCCGCAAGAGATTGGGTAAAGGTGTGAGAGAGAGAGAGAGAGAGAGATTGGTGTTTGTGTGTCGGGTATAGTATAGATTGGGATGATGGTATTGGAAATATTGGCTAATCGTATAAGGAGGACTGGAAGAAATTGTGAAAAATGCATGTTAACGGAAAGATTGGGAAGGAGATTGGAGATGTATGGAAGAGATTGGACAAAGCAGGGTGCAAATGAAGAGGTAGGAGGGAGAGGGTGAAGATGCTAGTGTGACGGAGGGATGAAGAGGGGTGCTAGTGTGACGGAGAGGTGAAGGAGGGTGCTAGTGTTTCGGAGGATGAAGGAGGGTGCTAGTGTGAGGAGAGGCGAGGGGAGGGTGCTCGTGGGGAGGTAGGGGTGAGGAGGGTGCTAGTGGGGAGAGGTGCAGAGTGTGACGGAGGGATGAAGGAGGGTGCTAGTGTGACGGAGAGGTGAAGGAGGGTGCTGTGTGACGGAGAGGAAGGAGTGCTAGTGTGAGGGAGAGGTGAAGGAGGGAGCTCGTGGGGAAGGGAGAGGTGGAGGGGTGCTAGTGTGACGGAGGGTGAAGGAGGGGTGCTAGTGTGGGGGAGAGGTGGAGGTGCTAGTGTGAGGGAGAGGTGAAGGAGGGTGCTGTGAGAGAGAGAGGTGGGAGGGGGTGCTAGTGTTTCGGAGGGATGAAGGAGGGTGCTAGTGTGACGGAGAGGTGCTAGTGTGAGGAGAGGTGAAGGAGGGGTTCTAGTGTGAGGGAGAGGTGAAGGAGGGGTTCTAGTGTGAGGAAGTGAAGGAGGGTTTCTAGTGTGAGGGAGAGGTGTTGCCTGAAGGAGGGGTTCTAGTGTGAGGGAGAGGTGAAGGAGGGTTCTAGTGTGAGGGGAGAGGGTGAAGGAGGGGTGCTAATGTGAGGGAGAGGTGAAGGAGGGGTGCTAGTGTGAAGAAGAGGTGAAGGGAGGGAGGGGAGAGGGATGGTCCGTGTCATTCTCCGTGTCGCCACATAGCTGTCATCCCAACCATCCCGTGTACACCTGTGGCTGACGTATCTGAGAGAGTAAGTAGGAGAGGTTGGTGAGTGAATGGAGGGGAGAGTAAATGGAAGTGGAGAGTAGATGGAAGGGGAAGGAGAGGAAGATTGAGGAGGAAGAAGAGGTAGAGAATGGGAGAGAGGGATGCAGAGGTAGAAGAGAGAGAGAGAGAGAGAGAGTCCACACCACATACACACACACACACTCAGCCAGGCGTGTACAGCGATACATACCGAGTTAGCAAGTGTACCCTGGCATCACCCAACAGTAACCAGACCCAGTGATATTTTAACTTTTTTTTTTTTTTTTGGCGTTTTATCGAACCTTGCCAAGACTTACGTGTGCGTGTTTATTGGTTGTATGTTGGGTATTTTCGTAATTATGTTAGACGTCGCTACTGTAAGGTGATGGAAGGGTATGAAGAGTTTAACCTCTCGTTTGACTCTTGTTTATATCGTCAATGTGTCACCATTAAAGATATTCTGTTTTAGTTTTTTTTATATTGAGATAATAGAGCCACTTATTTTACTCTTCACGCATTGGTAGGAAATATATCGACCATACTAAAAAGGAAAAAAAAAGACTGAAAAGCAAAATACAGACTTTTGAAATCTTAGAATACTAAATGTTTAAGGTCTCGTTTGACTCAATTTATACCTCCTGTGTGTTGCCGCTGAGGAAAAATATTATCGCCTCTACTTACAAAAAAGAAAAAAAAAACTTAAAACAGAACACAAGACAGACACAACATTTTAAAATACAGACGGGTGTTCAGGCTCTCGTTTGACCCTCCTCACCGCTCGCTAAACCAAGACGTAAACAAAGGCGGAATGTTGTGCCCGGGCAGTAGTGTTCCGTGCGGGTGACGACAGCCTCTGTTTACGCTGCCCGCCTTCATTATACACACCACCTGTCAACACCTAGATAACGACACACCCTCCTACACCCACCTCCTCGCTCTCCATATTGTCGAGGCGGGTTGACAAGTCTTGTGAAGGTGATTTAAGAGTGGTGGAGGGAGTGTGGTGGCGTGTGCTGGTGGCGGGGTATAAATTGTGGCTCGGTTGACGTTGCAGGTGTTGGGGGGAACATACCTGTCCTCATTAAACCCTGGAGAAGAGTTGGTCTTAAGTGGATCTGGTTATCATAGACGTGTATACTTGTTTTAAGTGGTTTAGTTATAATAGTGTATATAGTTATAAGTGTGGTTATACTGCCATTTCTACCTCTTGTATATAATAATAATAATAATAATAGTAATAATTATAAACAACTGTCTGATAGTTATATAATATTGCTCTGGAATAATATTTTTCATTTCCCTTACACATTTATTTATTTATTTATTTGTTTCTTTATTTTTTCTTCATTGTTTCAATGTAATTTTTTTTTCACTAAAGCCGACTCTTCATTTTTATAAAAATACATAAATAAAACTTAAACCCAGAGAAGTGATTAATAACACTCAGTCCTAGTGACGTATCTTTATACTTCATGAGGTCTAGAAATGCAAAGTATTATAGTGAATTATTATATTTGAGTATTACTAAAAAAAAAAGACGAGATTAATGTTTGTATCTTTTGTGTTTTTTCACTCTCAAAGTTCATTATATATTTTTAGACGTTTCAAAATAAACATACAGACATGTATATAAACACATGCACATGTATTCATATATGCACATGAATGCAAGAATACTCATGTTTGTACAGTTTGTATGTAAAGATGTATACGACCTCACACACACACACAAGTTAAAAATGCTGTGACGTCTAAACAAGGCATCACCTAAAGTCAACCACATCCTTACCATCATACAGACCCACACTCCTACAACCACCCACACTAACCACACCCACACACCCCCTCACCACACCTCCCTCACACCCCTCCCTCACCTCCCCTCCCACCACCACCCTCCCTCACCACCACCCCCCTCCACTCCCACCCCACCACCCCCACCCCTCCACACACCCTACCCCACCACCACCCCTCACACCCCTTTCATCACCACCACCTCACACCCCTTTCATCACCACCACCCCTCACACCCCCCTCCCTCACCTCCACCTCTCACACCCCCCTCCCTCACACCCTCCCCCCACACCCCCCCCACACCCCCCTCCCTCACCACCACCCCTCCCTCACCACCACCCTCCCTCACCACCACCCCTCACCCACCCCACACCCCCTCCCTCACAAACCACCCCTCACCACCACCCTCCCCACCACCACCCTCCCCCACCACCACCCCTCACACCCTCTCTCCTCACCACCACCCTCACACCCCCTCACCTTCACCCATCACACCTCCCTCACCACCACCCTCACACCCCTTTCATCACCACTCACCCTCCCTCACCACCTGTCACACCCCTCCCTCACCACCAATCCCTCACACCCCCTCCCTCACCACACCACCCCTCACACCACCACCCCTCACACCTCCCCACCACCAACCCTCACACCTCCCTCACCACCACCCCCACACCCTTCCCTCACCACCACCCTCACACCCTCCCCACACCCTCTTCCTCACCACCACCCCTCACCACCACCTCTCACACCCCCCTCCCCCACCACCCCACACACCACCACCCTCACACCCCCACTCACCACCACCCTCCCTCACACCACCCTCCCTCACCACCTCACCCTCACACCCTCCCTCACCACACCACCCTCACACCTCCCTTTCATCACCACCACCCCTCACACCCCTCCCTTACCACCACCCTCAGGACCCCCTCACCACCACCCCCCCACACCACACCACCCTCCACACCCCCTCCCCACCACCACACCCCTCACACCCCCTCCCCACCACCACCCTCACACCCCCTCCCTCACCCACACACCTCACCACCACCCTCACACCACCACCCTCACACCCCCTCCTCACCACCACCCTCATACCACTTTCATCACCACCACCTCACCCACCACCCTCACACCCCCTCCCTCACCACCACCCTCACACCCTTTCATCACCACCCTCACACCCCTTCCCCACCACCACCCTCACACCCCTTTCATCACCACCACATCCCCACACCACCACAAATCTCTCACACCCCCTCCTCACCACCACCCTCACACCCCTTTCATCAACACCAACACCACCCCCCACACCACCACCCCCTCACACCCCTCCCCACCACCACCCTCACACCCCTCCCTCACCACCACCCTCACCCACTCCACACCCTGCCACCACCACCTCACACCCCTCCTCACCACCACCCCCTCACACCCCTTTCATTACCACCACCCCTCACACCACACCACCCTCACACCCCCTCCTCACCACCACACCCTCAGCACCACCACCTCTCACCACCACCCCACACCACCACCCACCCCTCACACCCCTCCCTCACCACCACCCCTCACACCCTCTTCATCACCACCACCCCTCACACCACCACCTTTCACACCCCCCCTCCCCACCACCACCCCTCACACCCCCTTTCATCACCACCACCCCTCACACCACCACCTCTCACACCCCCTCCTCACCACCACCCTCACACCACCACCTCTCACACCCCCTCCTCACCACTCACCCCCTCACACCCTCCCTCACCACCACCCCTCACACCACCACCTCACACCCTCCTCACCACCACCTCACACCCCTTCCTACCTCCACCCCTGGGGACCGGTGGTAGAAGCGGTACTGTTCTTGTATCGCAAGCGAGATGTCACGGGTTCGATTCCCGGGTCGGTGGAATTGTTTGGACATACTTCCTAGCCCCCATTAATCCCTGTTCACCTAGCATAAAGTGGTACCTGCTGTAGTCGAAAGTTGCGAATTCGTATTCAGGGAAAGTTGTTGAGCTTCCAATAACTTGATGACATAAACCACTGACTCTTCAGGCTTCTACGCCCTTGACTCTTCAGGCTACGCCCTTAACTCGTGAGATATATAGGCAAGCATGAACTTAGCATGCTTCCCTGTTGGCGCTGTAAACGCTTCTGCGCTTCACCTAACACAAGGATGTAGGGGACCAATAAAAAAAAAAAACCTCCACCCACCTCCCTCACTACCACCCCCTCACCCCTCCCTCACCTCCACCCCTCCCTCACCATTACCCTCACACCTTCCTCCACCACCACCCCTCCCTCACCACCACCTCTCCTCTCCCTCACCACCCCCCACACCCTCCCTCACCACCACCACACCCCCTCCCTCACCACCACCCCACACACCCCTCCCTCCACCACCACCCCACACACCCCCCCTCTACCAGCACCCCTCACACCCCTCCTCACCACCACCCCTCCCTCACCCAACCCCACACACCCCCTTATCACCACCCCTCCCCTCCACCACCACCCCACACCCCTCCCCTCACCACACACCCCTTACACCCCTCCACCACCACCCCGTCACACCACCACCTCTCCACCCCTCCCACCCCCTCCCTCCCACCACCCCTCTCCCTCCCCTCCCACAACCCCACACCCCTCCCTCTCCCTCCCTCAACCCCACACACACCCCTCCCCTCCACCACCCTCCCACCCCTCCCCCACCACCTCTCCTCCCCTCACAACCCCACACCCCTCCCTCTCCCTCCCTCAACCCCACCACACCCCTCCCTCACCACCACCCCTCACACCCCTCCCCACCACACCCTCCCGTCACAACCCCACACCCCTCCCTCTCCACCCCTCCAACTCCCACCCCTCACCTCCCCACCCCTCACACCCCTCCCCTCACCACCCACCTCTCCTCCTCCCCAACCCCTCCCTCCCCACCCACCTCTCCCTTCCCTCCAACCCCACCACACCCTCCCTCCCACCACCACCCCTCACCCCTCCCTCACCCACCTCTCCCTCCTCCCAGCCTCCCTCACCACCACCTCTCCCTCCCTCCCACAACCCCACACACCCCTCCCTCACCACCACCCCTCCACCCCTCCCTCACCACCACCTCTCCCTCCCCTCACAACCCCACACCCCTCCTCACCACCACCCCTCCACACCTTCCTCACCACCACCCTCCCCTCACCACCACCCCTCCACCCCTTTCCTCCTTCTTATTTTAACACTTCCTTGTACTGTGCCTCTATGTCTCTCATTACTCTTTATATATATCTGTTAATGGTGTGTTGTTCCCTTAATCATTTTTTCCCCATGATCAAAACTTACAGAGATTTACCGAAGCGTTTTGAAAATTATATCAATTCATCAATATATAAAAAGTCCTCACCAAGTCCTCACCACACTCAAGTTACGTGACCTTCATATACTAGCTCTTGTATGCTGACAGTATGAACAAATAATAGTAAGAATAATTATTCCAAAATAAAGAGTAAAAAAAATGTTGCTCTTTAAATAACAGAAAGAAATATTGTTCTTCATATAGTAAAAATTATTACTCTGCAAATAGTAGTTAAAATATTGTTCTTTATATAGTAAAATTATTACTCTACAAATAAAGTTAAAATATTGCGCTTTAACTACAATAAGAAATATTGCCCTTCAAATAATATAGTAAAAATAGCTCCAATATTAAAGTTTACACCTCCAGCAACCAACTGAAAATTGAAGAACGTTTGACAAAGTTTAAAGCAGTTCTTGGGAAAAATTTGACGTGTTGTATTAGTGTGTAAAATCACCACAACTACCAATCACAATCAACTTCCTTCCCTCCTCAATATATCAATAATACAAAACACGAAAACAATAGACATTAGCTTCTTTAGCCCTGAATCCTCCTCATTCATCACTATAACACACACACACACACACACACACACACACACCTATAAGAAGAAACAAACAGCACGGAACAGAAAATAGCTGCTATCACCTTTGGCAGAGAAGTAAATTTGTACAAAAAATCACTGGACGTTATGAGATATAGGGCGGAGTTTCCCGTCTGAGTGGTGGCGCCATCTATGAGCCGAGTTTTGTAATAAATGTGATGGATGGGATTTGGTCGATGATGCATACACCAAAACGATATGATTTCTGGCCCTCGTGGTCGCTCCATCCATCTCTGGGGCAAGAAAAACGATACTTAATTGTTGATGGAAATATAACAATAGTTATAATAATAATAAAGAAATAATAATATATAAATTATTAGTATTATTAGTAGTAATGAGCAGCTATCAAACGGGGAGGTACTACCGCCTGGGAAGATATTGGAAGCATAATGTGTTGTCTAATGGTGACCCTGCTGGTATATGGCATTACGAAATTGTGACCAAGTCCCAGGTTGCTAATCTGACTTTCTGTCTCATTTACACACAATTGTAGGGTCTCAATTGTTTCTCTTACATATATCGTTATATTTCGTTTCTCACTATTGATCTTTTTATCATTTTTGTATTTCTTTATGGTTCTGTATTATTAGTATTATTAGTATTGTTATTATTAATATTATTTTTTATTATTATTATTATTATTATTATTATTATTATTATCATTTTTATATTAATATCATTATTATTATTATTATTACACTATTATTATTATCATTATTTTATTTTTATTATTTAATTAATATTTTATTATAGATTTTATTTACTATGAACTTATTATTATTATTATTATTATTATTATTATTATTATTATTATTATTATTATTATTATTATTATTATTAATATTTATATTATTAATATTATTATTATTATTTTAATCTTCCCCAGGCCTGATGTGGGTCAGTGACCTGTGCCAGGTAGGTTAATCCCCGTAAAAAGTATTGTTATTATTAATACTAGAGCCAATGCGTAACTTC
>NW_024710678.1:0-1467 GCF_018991925.1 Homarus americanus | reverse complement strand
GACGGGAGGGCGACTGCTTAGCTTGGACACCGGAGGGAAGTCGGGGAGGGAAGTCCTGCATGACTCTCCTCCCGTGAGCGGGACTCGGCTGTGGTGGACCTCCTCCTCCGATCCCTGTGTGTCTCTCTGTCTCTCTCTCGCCGCTCCCCTGAGGGAGGGCTACAAGCGGGACTCGGGACGTGGTAGCTGGCCCTTCTTGGTTACAAGACACACTCTCTCTCTGTCTCTCTCTCTCTCTCTAGCCAGAGGGAGGACTAGGACGTCCTATATATTGAGAGGCGAGCCGTCAGGTTGAGCTGATCGGGGGGCGGCGAAGGGTCTCCTTACATTTGTCCTCGCTAATGTAGGGTCAGGTCTGGACTTCTTCTGCGGTGTAGGTTATTGTGTATATTGGGAGAGAGTCGGCCGGTGCCTTCTTACATGTTTGTTGGGGCCGTGTGACATGGGAGGGGAACCTGGCTGATTTATAACCCTTGGTCAGCCGCGAGTTACCCTACACTTGACCCCCCTAATGTCGGGTCAAGTCTGGACTGTTTCTGAGATGTAAGCTGTGGTCTGACAACCCATCACTACAGATAGTCTACCATAAAACTTCACTGACGACCAATTATGAAGCTTTAAAATATATTAAATTAATTAAACCTTTGAAAATTCATAATATATTGTTAAAAGAAATTATAATATTTGTCAAAATTTAAAATCAAATAATGGGATGATTAATGTCTATAAAGTCCATCATAATATATTTGCATTAGAAACGTATATGATACATAAATTATATATTCGAATTTAAAAATAAATAAAGTTAATAATACATCAGATTTAATAAATGTTTTAATAGCTAAAGGGATTATAAACCCTTCCTATCGTGATTTTGTTTTTATGTCAACAACATTAAAATTTCTTCCTAATTCTTTACAATATACAAAGTTTTCAATAAAATTAGAAAATTTATCTCCCTCACGAAGAGGGCCACGTGAATGGGGTCCATTTTATTGGCGAATTTGTCACGCTATTAGCGATCCTGTTCCTAAAAATATTGGAATTAAAGGAAAGAAAAATACACGGTGGCGCCAAAAAAAAATGAAATTAATTCAAAATAGTTTTTTAAGTATTTTACCAATAATTTTACCATGTAAATCCTGTCAAATACACTATTTAACAAATATTAAACCTCATACATATCCAGAAACTGTAGATAATGTTAAATTACTTTATAATAATATTCATTCTAAAGTAACGAATGGTATCAGTTAGAACACGCTTCCTCTATCAATGTGATTGTGAATAAATTACCCCTACTCGGTTTTCCCATTGGGTTTCTATTTTAACTTTGGTGTGATATACTATATGGGGAAAAAATATGAGTTCTCTAGAATGAACTTTTCATACTTCCCTGTTGGGTGCTGTAAACTCTTCTGCTCTTCAATAAACTAGCCCCCTCGGGGGCAAATCTGAATTTGACAG
>NW_024710677.1:0-4687 GCF_018991925.1 Homarus americanus | reverse complement strand
CCTGAGTGACACCACCACCGATAGCAAGAGCGAAGAAGATGAGGATCAACAGTTAGCAGAGCAAAAAATACTGTTCAAACAATTCTGGAGAGTATTTAACATCAAGAAAGCTGTGGACTTCTTGGTGGAGTCATGGGATCAGCTGTCTATTGCTACAATTCGTCACGCATGGAGACATGTGTTGCATGGAATACCAGGTGAGAGGAGGAGTCAATCTGTAACTGGTGAGGTTCAGACTGTTGCAGTAGCAGTGGACCTTGCCAGAGAAGCTGCGCAGACTGTTACAGTTCCAGGCTTCTCCGAGACCACCAACGACGACATCCTGGAGGTGATAATGGAACCTGATGTGACTACCGACGAGATGGTAGATGATGATGACGACGTCAGTGAAGAGGCAGGTGGTGCGTCATCCCAAGAAGAACAACACTTATCCCATAGTAATGTTAGGGGTGCCATCGAGTGTATCGAGAAAGCCAAGCTCCTCCTTTCCGACGACCCTGACGCAAACAGGTATGAAATCTTCACTACCCAGCTGTTGCAGACTATGGAGCCCTACATCAAGGTGTATCACGACAACATCAACACCAGCCGTCAGCAAAGCATAACAGATTTCTTCGCCCGCAACACAGCCAGCCCAAGCCAGTGACAGTGAAGATGACTTTGAGGGATTTGTCAGGGAAGCCCTGACAACTGTAAGTGACAGTGATGGTGATGCACCTAGTAATGGTGATTCACCTGAGGGCCAGTAGCCTGCCCTCTGCCTCGGAACCAGCCTCCATCCCCGTACGCCGACCCATCTCTTCTACTAACGTAAGTGTTGCACCTAACTTTTAGTTTTCCTAACCTAACCTTTATTTTTCCTATGTTAACCTTTATTTTTCCTAACCTAACCTCTTCTATATTACTTTTTTCATACCATCATAAAGTTAAGATAAATTTTTTACTACAACATAGTTGTGTGTCGTCAAAAAGTGGAGTTTGGGGGTCGGCCCGGACTCTATTTCAATTAATCCCATATGTTATGTTATTCACTTTACGCGTTCCTCACTTTCCGCGGGACCCTGCGGGTTACATTAACTGCGTAAAGTGAGGGTTGACTGTGTATATATATATATATATATATATATATATATATATATATATATATATATATATATATATATATATATATATATATATACACCCCGCTTAACACGGTTTCGCTTAGCACGATTTCACGTATACGCGGTGCCTCGCCAGAGCTGAACTTTCACTTAACGCGGGTTTTTTCCACATATACGCGCAGAGTGTCCGGCTCGAGAGCTATTTTTAGATTCGCCCCACCCTGCCTGACTGCCTGCCTGCTTGTTTTAGCTCATAAAATTCATACAAATTACCCGGCCAGAATATAATTTACATTGCTGGAATTCTTACAACATGATGATCATTTTGAATATAAACATCATAGATTTTGCATTACCGTATATCTCGGCCTATAAGGCGTCGGGGTGCATAAGACGGCCCCCCCAAATTTCCATTTAAGAAGTAGCTTTTGAGCTCTATTTGCTGTATAAGACCAGTACCCCAAATGTGACACTTACCCACTGACTCAGTAGTCCTTTACCAACCATCCTTGGTTTTTTAAAATAAGGCCAATTCACTTCAAGTAATGTCATCAAATGTTACCCGCTGGTGTAGTGTAAACACTAGTGACGTCACTGAAGCGTCTGCTATTTACCGGTAACTGGAACTAATGTCTGTGTCGAGTAAAATTTTTCCATTTACTTGAAATATATATACGTATATATATAAATATATATATATATATATATATATATATATATATATATATATATATATATATATATATATATATATATATATATATATATATATATATATATATATATATATATATATACACACAGTTGTACCCCACTTACCGCGGTCAATAGAACCCAGAGGGTCCCGCGTTAAGTGAAATCCGCGTTAAGTGAACAACAGAACATGTGGGATTAATTCCAATAGAAACCGGCCCGACCCCCAAACTCCACTTTTTGACGACACATAACTATGTTGTAGTAAAAATAACATCTTAATTTTTTGATGGTACATGCACACAATTAATACTTAAGAGAAATACAGTCGCCAAGTTCATGTCCATTCAAATAATGGACTCAACTCCCTCCCCCTCTTCTCACACTACAATGCTGGCTCTTCCCTCTCTGAGAAATTTTTGGGGGAAAACCACTAAATTTTAATAAATAATACCTCAATTTAAAGTTAGGATAATACAATTGACATTGCTGGATTCCTTGTAAGACCAGGAATATTTTGAATATAAATGTCATATATTTTGCACAAAAGATAACATAATTACTCAGAGAAAACATTTTATCTAAAATTTGTATGTCTTATGCAAAATATATGATGTTTATATTAAAAATGATCACCAAATTATAAGAATTCCAGCAATGTAAATTATATTCTGGCCGGGTAATTTGTATGAATTTTATGAGCTAAAACAAATATCTTCAGTTAATAAAAAAAAAAATATTCTTCACGACACTATCTGTCAATCAAAGTACCCCACCTTGCCTCCCCCGCAGTGGCGTAGCTAGAGTGTGTGCCGCCCGGGGCGGCCCTTGAGTTTGCAGCCCCCCGTGCCCCCACAAAAAATACATATTGCACAGTGACTCACTCTTATATATATATATATATATATATATATATATATATATATATATATATATATATATATATATATATATATATATATATATATATATATATATATATATATATATATATATATATATATATATATTAAATAGTTTGTGTACCATTATAATATTACTGTACTTTCACATACTCAAATATAGTATGCTTTAAATACACCCCAAACATACTTAAACTTTATAAGTAACAGTTAAACAAAAAGCAAAAACGACATATAGGATAGGGAAAAAAGTAAAAAAGTGTAAAAAATTAGGACCATCTTTATTTCTGAAATGAAAACTACAACTTTCTACAAAGTAACTTTTCTTGTTTTTTTGTTGGCAAATTCTTCAATGACATTGTCAAAAACTATTTCATCTGTCAATTGTCGCTCTATAGACAGTATGGCAAGATTTCTCAACCGCAAGGTGCTCATAGTAGATCTTAAGTAATTCTTGATCAGTTTTAGTTTCGAAAAACTCCTCTCACAGGTAGCAACACTAACAGCAATTGTGAGGAAAATCCTCAGCATTATTACTATATTTGGAACCGAGTTCCCAAGGTTATACTTTTGAATAAACTGCAAAAGTTCAAGGGGGCCTTCTTTCCACGTCTGTATTCTGTCTTTAATAGTTATAGCAGCAACAGCAACAAAATGCTGAAGTCTTTTTCTCTCAACGAGGAACTCCTCTTTATCAATATCGTCGTGATCGTGATCTATTTGACACTCATATTTATCATCCAAAAGATTCAATGGGGTAAGGAAGGCATATTTCTCAGCAAGTTCATGAAGCTGTTGAAATCTCAAAGTTATTTCTTGGATTGGTCGGCTGTACATGAACTGATATGACCCGAGACTGCATGGTTTTGCAGCTACTGGAGACGTTAATCCTTCCCTTTGTATCGGCGGCAAGTTAATCCTCGTCGTGTCTGACCTAACACCTGACCCACACCACATGAGCTCACTGGCGTACTTGTTTGAAGTTGTTTCCTTAATCCTCAACAGGTTACAGGTTGTGTGTGTGGCGGGGGGGCCGCATAGCAAGGGTGTAGCTCATGACGTGGCCGTGATGATGTGGGTCAGGTGTTAGGTCAGACACGACAAGGATTAACTTGCCGCCGATACAAAGGGATGGATTAACGTCTCCAGTAGCTGCAGATATGGGTGATGAGCAGACCCAAAAGTGCCGCCCCCCCTAAAGTGCCGCCCGGGGCGGACCGCCCGCCCCGCCCCCCCCCTAGCTACGCTAGTGCTCCCCCCCTCTTCCAACCGCGCGGTCAGTCCCAACCCTCCCCCCACCCCCCACCAATCCTCCCTTCAAGAGATGTTGGGTGAAAAAAATTAATTTTAACATTTTGTATTAAATAATACATCAGATTAAAGTTAGGATAATATAATTGACATTGCTGGATTCCTTGTAAGACCAGGAATATTTTGAATATAAATGTCATATATTTTGCACAAAAGAGAACATATCTACTCAGAGAAAACATTTTATCTAAAATTTGTATGTCTAATGCAAAATATATGATGTTTATATTCAAAATGATCATCAAATTATAAGAATTCCAGCAATGTAAATTATATTCTGGCCGGGTAATTTGTATGAATTTTATGAGCTAAAACAAATATCTTCAGTTAATAAAAAAAAAAAAAAATATTCTTCACAGGGTAACAGATGGTCGGTCGGTCCCTCCCTCCCCCCCACCCCCCACCAACCGTCCCAAGGAGATGTGTGGGAAAACCAGAATATTTTAACTTTTTAGTAATAAATAATACCTCAAACCAAAGTTAGGATAATATAATTGACATTGCTGGATTCCTTGTAGGACCAGGAATATTTTGAATATAAATGTCATATATTTTGCACAAAAGATAACATATTTACTCAGAGAAAACATTTTATCTAAAATTTGTATGTCTAATGCAAAATATATGATGTTTATATTCAAAATGATCACCAAATTATAAGAATTCCAGCAATGTAAA
>NW_024710676.1:12500-20737 GCF_018991925.1 Homarus americanus | reverse complement strand
TAGAAGTTACGTATTGCTGAAAGTGGCGTATTAAAGCAAGACAGACAGGCCGAGAGAAAGATAGAGCGAGATAAAGTGAGAAAGAAACAGAAAAGAAGGAAAAGAACACTGAAGAATGAGAAACAGAGATACATCAAGAGGGAAACAGCAACAAGGTGGAGAGAGAGAGAGAGAGAGAGAGAGAGAGAGGAGAGAGAGAGACAGATCATAACAGCACTAGGACCATACTCTCCCCACCCCAACTCAACCTCCACTCACCCCCCCTCCCCCCTCTTCACTCTCCCCACAAAGCTTCCCTGACCGCTTAATTCTACACCCTCCCTTCCTCTTCTGGCCCTTCTCACCCCCCCCCTCCCCCTCCCCCTCCCCCCCTCTCCTACCTCCTCCATAATTCTCCCCAATCTCTCGGTGTCCCCCTCGTCATACCTTTCGTCATACCTGTCACTATCTATTACCTGTTGAAATATACAATCTGCATATATGGATAGATAGTATAACATACAAACATATAAATTGAGTGATTTGTGTAAAAGGAAATAGAGACAAAAAAAAAAAAAGAAGAATTTAAAGTGTTTTCGTCGCAAATTCATATTTTTTTGTTGATATACAAATCAATATAGAGTTCCAAGGTTGTCCTCCACCGAATCTTCACCGTCAAAATACTGTTTTAATGGTGTTTTATAGAGTGAATATTAGTTAGTCGACTCTTTATGGAATGGAAAATCAATTTACATATTTTTATGCTTTAGTTTCATGTCAGTTTTCTGTAATACATTATTATTGTATTCTCTTTATGCGACTAATTGCTAGAATCTTAGTTCAAATGTAAGTTTATTTATTAATATATTTGTTTTTGTACAGAATATATGTAATGATAGTACCAGCTGTCAACTACAGAGTATGTAGTGCAAAACTACTGGTTATTGAGTATACTGTATACTGTCGGTAGATTTTTATTCAAATTTTATACTTCATAATTTATATTTTCGTTAATGATCTAAATATTTTTTAAATTAATTTTTCATTTATCACGACTATGCATATAAGACCGTAATTACATGAATAAGATTTGTTATAAATCTATTATTCTTCATTATTTTACATAATTATTTACAGTTTATGATTTTTTTATTCATCATTATATATAGACATGTGAGACTCGTACTTGTGTCTGTCAGTTACGTCGTTATTGACAATTATCTTAGGTAGTTAAACCGGTTATATTGTACCATTGAAATTATTGTTCTTATGGTTATTGTTGTTTTCATTATTATTACTGTTTTTATTTATTTTTTGATTATAAACAAAAATATCTTGATTTAGTTTTAATTTCCAATATAGTTAATTTTAATTTGTGTGTAAGTTATGTACGTAATGTTGCATTTACGCTTTCATGTTAATATAATGTACACTCATCAGATCTGAAGAGTGACTGACGGTGTACGAGACATACCTGGTTCTCACCACGCCAGGGAGAGACGCTACACAGACTGAGATAAATGCTACCACCGAAAGAGGTAGACAGGTAAGGTAGATCAGTGGTGGATTATATCATTGAGTGTGAGGCTTCCAATCACAGTGAGCAAAAACTAGCCTTTTTCACCTATAAAAATATATACTCGAGGAAAATTGATGTAAGAGTGAATGAATATGTTCTCACCTGCTGCACACGGAAAGTGACATTTTGCGATTATGTAATCTTAAGATACCGCTTGATATGTGTAAAACATGTTTGACGAAATGGACAGAGGAGGCCACCAGAAAGATAGAGACAGACAAGCGAGACCACCAGAGACGAAGAGACGGGGGGAGACAGGCCACCAGCAGCAGATAAGCAGCACCATGATGTAAATGGCTCAAGCCGGACACCCAGGAAAAGCCTCTTTAACAGCCTGGGATTACCCAGAAGGAGAGGTGGCGAGGGGTTGGGAGAGTAGGGAGGGAGAGGAAGGAGGGAAAGAGCACAGATGACGAGAAGAGGGAGGAGGGAGGAGGGAGAGAAAGGGAGGAAAGAGCACAGATGATGAGAAAGAGGGAGGAGGGAGGGGAGAGGGAGAGGAAGGGAGGGAAAGAGCACAGATGATGAGAAGAGGGAAGAGGGAGGGAGGGAAGAGCACAGACGATGAGAAGAGGGAGGAGGGAGGGAGGAGAGAGCACAGGAGTTGAGAAGAGGGAGGAGGAGGGGAGGGAGAGGAAGGGAGGAAAGAGCGCAGAGATGAACAGAGGAAGGAGGGAGGAGGGAGAGAGCAGAGATGAGAAGAGGGGAGGGAGAGGAAGGAGGGAAAGAGCGCAGGAGATGAACAGAGGAAGGAGGAGGGAGGGAGATGAAGAGAGGGAAAGAGCACAGACGATGAGAAGAGGAAGAGGAGGGAGGGAAAGAGCACAGACGATGAGAAGAGGGAGGAGGAGGGAGGGAGAGAGCACAGGAGTTGAGAAGAGGGAGGAGGAGGGAGGGGAGAGGAAGGGAGGGAAAGAGCGCAGGAGATGAACAGAGGAAGGAGGGAGGGAGGGAGAGAGCACAGGAGATGAGAAGAGGGAGGGAGAGGAAGGGGAGGGAAAGAGCGCAGAGATGAACAAAGGGAGGGAGGGAGGGGAGGGAGAGAGCAAGGAGATGAGAAGAGGGTGGGAGAGGAAGGGGGGGAAAGAGCACAGGAGTTGGAGAAGAGGGAGAAGGGAGGGAGGAGAGGAGGGGAGGGAAAGAGCACAGGAGATGAACAGAGGAAGGAGGGAGGGGAGGGAGAGAGCACAGGAGATGAGAAGAGGGTGGGAGAGGAAGGGAGGAAAGAGCACAGGAGTTGAGAAGAGGGAGAAGGAGGGAGGGAGGGAGGGGAAAGAGCACAGGAGATGAACAGAGGAAGGGAGGGAGTTAAGAGAGGGGGGTAGAGAATAGGGGAAAAGAGGAGTGAAGGAAAGAGGGAGAGGAAAGGAAGACTGAGGAAATATATGACAGGAAAAGGAAAAGGAAGGAAGGTGGTTAGAAAGAGCGAGGGTTGAGAGGGGGTTACAAGTAAAGAAAGAGGAGAGAAAGCAATTCCTGTTTATAGCGTCTAGAAACTTCCAGAAATGAACCTTTGTATCTTCTATTTTCAGTAACATAACTATCAGCAGGAATAATTACTCGTTATCAACAACATCCAGAACAAAAAGGTGTAAACATCCTCTCGTTCTTATAACCTGCTATAACTTCCGGGTCACAGATTCTAAGACTCGACACGTTAATTTTAGGGGACTTTTACCGTAATGTTCATATCTCCGAATTGACTGATGGATGTTTTAAGTTCTTGGGGGAGGATTTTTTTTTTCATGTTTGGATGACGTAGATGGGAATTACTTCTTGTTCATCTTTGTTCCCTAAATGTTGTTCCGGTCGAGTCTTAGTACACTTTAGTTTGCCATCTTGCGTCATAGAAGTCCTCGTGTCTCCAAGTAAGATCATCCGTGCGTCATTTGAAGTAATTATATTTGCTTCATAGCTTAAGCAATTAACTGAATGTATTATCAGACCTCTAGATAAAAAATATTACCTATAAATTTTTAAATCCATTCAGTCTCGTGTTAAAAGAGCAAAATTAATGCCCTCTCTCCTCTCGTGTTAGAAGAAAATAATTATTAATTACCTTGAGAACTTCTTTGAGAATCCATCCATATGGAACCAGCGATAAGTTCACTCAAGATTAGTGGAAAAATCCGTAAGCTTACTCTATAAACCTTTTACACAATATTATTGTATCGTAGTTATCATAGTTTCATGACAGTGACCACTTCCTCACACTTTCCACCTACGAGGGTACACCGAGAAGGACTTGAGAGACCACGGTGGTGGTGTCTCATGCTCGACTGCCCCATCAGCATCTCAAGAAGGATTTGCCCACAAGTTACGATCCTCAACACAGTAAAAGTAAGAGTGAGAACGTTTCTCCCCGCCGCTGGGAAGCATGAAGGGCCAAGACCATTAAGATGATGAAACACAGAAGGTTTGTTGAGACAATGTGTCATTATGAATATTACTCCGAGTATTTCTAAGCACGTCAAAATAAATGTAGTCCCTATTCTTAAATTGTCGAGGAAGTGGTTGAGGAAAAATAAATGTATTTGACTTGTCCCCTAAAACAGCAGAGTTTACGACCTTGACCTTTATATGTCAACCTACCAGGTCACGTCAGACATATCAATGAGAGAACAAAATATGAAACCCTTCTCGAAAACATCTGTAAAACCGTGTTGCTGCTTGGTAGAGAACCACACACTCAAGACGTCATCTCTTTTCTGCAGGTTGTAGATGGAGCCGCGCCTCACAACGCCCCCCTTTGTTCAGGTATTCATTAAGAGCTTTTTAAAGGAAAGAAAAGAATGCTTACTTCACCTGTTAGTTCCTAAGATTTATGAATAAATAAGAAAAAGTTTCTCCCTTTCTGTGTTATATAATAATTCTAGATCTGTGGACCTGAGAGGGAAAGTCATATATGTACGATGATAGACGTAGATGAACCCATCAAAGGAGATTTCAAAGTTATTGTAGTCATAATTTACAAGGCCTCTTACATGTTATATTGAGGTAAAATGAAAGACCAATTTTTGTTTTAATGTGTAAGATGGTGCACGAGACCTAATACTGGTGTTGCTGCTGTAGGGTACTACATTTTCACATACACAGCGACTCCTTCCTTGCTCGCTCTCTTTTTCCTCCCCGGTCAATCCGCCTCTTTGAGCTGGAGATTTGCTCATAGGCTGCTATTTGACCGATCCGATTCTTTCCTGGAGTATCTTTATTGTGTGGGTGCTTGGTATGTCCAGGCTGGTGTTCTCAGGGAGTTTCCCCACTTCTACTTTGTTGTTCTGGATGTCCTCAGATCCTCGAGTTTGGTCGAGAATCCTTCCATCACTTCCATTCCCGCTGAGATTTTTTTTTGTCAAAGTCGTTTTCTGAGCTCTTACCTCGAGATGTTATGATTTGTTGCTGATCCATGGCCGGGTTAGCACTTACCCTCTTATCCCTCTGGGAGTGTTTTTATTCTTTGACAGTTTCTGTGCATCTCTCTGCCTTTTACCGTCGACCTTCCCCCACCACTCACACCACGTCACCAAATCCACAATATCCCCACTCATCACGTCTCCAACACACAGTATCTCTACCACTACATCCCAACACCACCATTAACCACCACGTCCCTAACACACAATATCCCTCCACCACTTCCCAACACCATGCCCCCAACACACAATCCAACAGACATAGTTAACATAATTAGATAATTGATTGTTACGACGACATTGGTGCCTCGGTGGTGATCGAGGGTGGGTTCAACATTGTCTCACACTGTTATCGGGGAGTTATGTATCGTACGAGCTGGACACTGATTAGTGTTGTAACGCGTCTTTACTGATGGATGAAGGACACACGTTGTTTAAACCATGGTAGATGTAGATGAACGTCTATTGGTTATGTCCTGTTATTTGAGGTTCTTGCTGATCATCTAAAGATTATGCCCCAGCTTCTTATTTCACCTTGGAATAATTTCTCATCTCTAATCCTAACTTTAAATTAATTAACCAAAACCGAACCAGACTAGGTGAAATAAGTTAAAATATATGTTTAAAAGACCAAACTAAGAGGGAAAAGACTCAATGATTTGACTCTCTATCTTATTCGTCATAGCCAGGTGGGAATACAGGTAAGATTTGATTTGCTAATGAGGGAATCTTTGAGAAACATTGAGTGAATAAACCATAATAAAGAGATACGAAAGATGAGATGATATTGATAAAAAAACAAAAACACAAGGATGATTAAGCATTAGTTATTGATTATATTAAACCTCACTTGATAACAAACATCCTCCATTTGAAAAACTCCAACATGGTAATCAGGAAAGTGACATTCACCACTGGTAATTACCTCTCTCAAACACTGTTAATTTCATTCCCCAAAACAAAAACAAAAAAAACTGATGGATGAAAGGGAGAAGGAAGAGAAGGAGGATGGTAATGCTGGCTATGAAATTGGAAGAAAAATGGGGAATAGCTGATGGAGAGTACCGTCTGGACTACTACCAACACTAGGGGAAGGAGGTGACTGTCTATACCAGGAGATACTTAAATAAGAGGAATAATGAAGAGGAGGGAAGATGAGAGAGGGAGGGGAAAGTGGAGAGAGGTATCTTGTTCAGGTGTGTGGATATTGAATATGGGAATGAGGCAACACTGAGAGGAGTAATCCTTCCTCAGGTGTATAAAACGAAAAGAAAGAAGGAGAGACAGACAGAGATATGAGACTGCAGGTGAGAAAAATGGCTCTTCATCTCCAGTCTCCTTCCCCTAACTAAGTCGTTTACTAAAATGGAGTCTGAGAATATCATCCATTATGCAGAGTAACGACTACCATTACTTACCCTGTCCCATGTACCCGTCAACCCTCCTCTCCTCCCTCCCCCGTCCCTCCCCTCCACACACACACACACACACACACACACACACACACACACACACACACACACACACACACACACACACACACACACACACACACACACACACACACACACACACAAAGGAAATGTCTATACAAAACAGTGTTTCTGCTTGTGGATAAAAAAGATAAACCCCAAAAATATCTTCTTCTGAAACTAATAAAGTCTTTTCTTTGTGGTTAAAAAAATCCTTTCATCTTGGCAAAAATTACTCAAAAATATATATATAAAACATTCTTCCTGAATTGGGAAGTGTAATTGAAAATCTTCCGTCTTGGCAAAATTAACTGAGGGTGCTTTTAGGTGGTGATGGGCGGTGTTATGTGTGGTGTTCGAGATGAAGAAATAAATTAAAACATAGATTAACAAATATTTCGATAATCAATACTAGATCAGAAATTACCTCTGATTAATCCCTTCTGCTTAAACAATACTTGCTTGGGTAATCCCTTCTGCTTAAAACAATAACACTTGCTTGTGTCCTTTCTGGTTCAAATAAGAGTAACTCAAGTGGCCATTGGTTGAGAAGGACACTCACCAGTTATAAATCAGGTATGAATTCTGTTCCTCATCGTAATCACAAAGCTGTGTATATACCTGCACTGCCCTCCCTCCTTCCCCCCTCCCTCCCCTCCCTCCCCCTCCCCTTCCATCCTCCTTCCTTCCCTCCCGTCCCTCCATGTTATAATTCTCCTGTACGGCCTCTTGGCTGTTCTATATCCTTGAAGAACGTCAACAATATCTCTTAACTTGATGTTAAGAGTTCTATCCCAATTTTATCCTGAAGAACTTGAGACCTGGACTCACGTTAGGTTTTGCTTACATGTGTGATTAAAATCTGAGTTGTCTCTCTTCTCTCATATAAGCCTCCAAGAGAACAATTATCCCATCACGGCTGTCTCGCCTCCACCGAGTTCTTAATCCCATTTCCGGAATTTTAATCCCATTCCCTGATCCTAAATGGATTCCTGATCATTCAATAAACTGATCTTATTCCTGACGCAAAGGAAATGGGGCCTTGATCCTGTTTCCCCAGTGATATTCTGGCCAACCACCACCACCCCACCCCACCACCCCACACCACCGCACCACCACCCCACCACACCACGCACCACCACCCCACCACACCACCACTCAACACCCCACCACACCACCTCCACCAAACCAACCCACAACCCCACCACCAACCCCACCACACCCACCGCACCAACCCCCCACACACCAATCGCACCACCAACCCCACCACAATCAACCGCACCACCAATCCCACCAACCAACCACACCAATCAACCACCACCAACCAACTGCACCACCATCCCCAATCACCAACCACGCACCACCAACTCACCACACAACCAACTGCACCAATCACACCACCACCAACCAACTGCACCACCAAACCACCAAACCACACACCAATAACCCAACCCCTGCCACCAACCCCAACAAACCAACCCCAACCAACTCACCACAACCAACCACACCACCAACCCCCACCACCAACCCACCCCAACACACCACAACCCCACCACCACCAACCCACCACACCAACCACACCCCACCAACCAACACACACCAACCCCACCACACCAACCACAACCAACTGCCCACACCCCACCAACCACCAACCCCACCACACCCCAACCAACACTCACCCCACCACACCACCACACACACCAACCCCAATCCCCACACCAACACAACCATTACCCACCAATCCCACCACAACTCACCCTCACACACCACCAACTCACCACACCCCAACCACAC
>NW_024710676.1:0-7500 GCF_018991925.1 Homarus americanus | reverse complement strand
TGACACCCACCTGGAGACCCACACCCAGAGACCTACCCAGAGACCTACACCCAGACACCTACACCTGAGACCCACACCTGGAGACCCACACCCAGACACCCACACCTGGAGACCTACACCTGACACCTACACCTGGAGACCTACTCCTAGAGACCTACACCTAGAGACCTACACCAGACACCTACACCTGAGACCTACACCTGGAGACTGCACCTGACACCTACACTTGGAGACTCACACCTAGAAACCTACACCCAGAGACCACACCTAGACACCTACACCTGAGATCCACACGAGACTCACACAGAGACTCACTGAGACCTACACCTGAGACCTACACCTAGAGACCCACACCTGAGACCTACACCTGAGACCTACACCTGGAGACCCACACCTAGAGACCTACACCTAGAGACCTACACCCAGAGACCCACACCTGAGACCTACACCTGGAACCCACACCTGAGACCCACACCTGGAGACCCACACCCAGAGACCACACGAGACCCCACCTGAGACCCACACCCAGACACCCACATCAGAGACCCACACCTGAACCCACACCTGAGACCCACACTGAGTCCACACCCAGAGACCCACACCTGGAGACCCACACCAAGAGACCTACACCTGAGACCCACACTGGGAGTCCCACACCCAGAGACCCACACCTGGAGACCCACACCTGAGACCTACACCTGAGACCCACACCTAGAGACCCACACCTGGAGACCTACACCAGAGACCTACACCTAGAGACCCACACCTGGAGACCCACACCTGGAGACCCACACCTGAGACCCACACCGGGAGTCCTACACCCAGAGACCCACACCTGGAGACCCATACCCAGAGACCCACACCTAGAGACCTACACCTGAGACCTACACCTGGAGACCTACACTGAGACCTACACCGAGTCCCACACCTGAGACCCACACCCAGACACCCCCTGAGACCTACACCTAGAGACCCACACCTGAGACCTACACCTGGAGACTCCACCTGAGACCCACTGGAGACCCACACCTGGAGACCCACACCCAGAGACCCACACCAGAGACCTACACCCAGACACCCACACCTGAGACCCACACCTGAGACCCACACCTGGAGACCCACACCCAGAGACCCACACCTGAGACCCACACCTGGAGACCCACACCTGGCCACACCCAGAGACCCACACCTGGAGACCACACCTGGAGACCTACACCTGGAGACCCACACCTGGAGACCCACACCCAGACACCCACACCTGGAGACTACACCTGGAGACCTACACCTAGGAGACCACACCTGGAAGACCCACACCCAGAGACCTACACCTGAGACTTACACCTAGAGACCTACACCTAGAGACCTACACCTGGAGACCCACACCGGAGTCCCACACCCAGAGACTCCACACCTGGAGACTCCACACCCAGAGACCTACACCTGGAGACCCACACCGGGAGTCCTACACCTAGAGACCCGAGACCTACACCTGGAGAACCACACCGGGGAGTCCTACACCTAGAGACCCACACCTGGAGACCTACACCTGGAGACCCACACCTGAGACCTACACATAGCATCCACCTGGAGACCTAAAACCTAGAGACCTACACCTAGACTCCAGCTACACCTGGAGACCTACACCTGGAGACCTACACCTGAGACCTACACTGGGAGTCCACACCTAGAGACCTACACCTGGAGACTCCTACACCCAGAGACCTACACCTAGAGACCCAGCACCTGAGACTCCACACCTGGAGACCCACACCTGGAGACCCACACCGGGAGTCCCCAGCACCCAGAGACCCACACCCAGAGACTCACACCCTGGAGACCTACACCCAGAGCATTCCACACCTGTGGAGACCCACACCCAGAGACTCCACACTGGAGACCCACACTCTGGAGACCTACACCTGAGACCCACACCTGAGACCTACACCTAGAGACCTGCACCTGGAGCACTCTACACCTGAGACCCACACCTAGAGATCACCTGAGACCTCCACACCTGGAGACTTCACACCTGGAGACCTACACCTGAGACCTACACCTGAGACCTACACCTAGAGACCATGCCACCTAGAAAGACCTACACTCCAAGGGTCTTGCACCTTGGTAGACCTACACCTGGAGGCTCACACCGGGAGTCCCACACCTAGAGACCCACACCTAGAGACTCCACACCTGGAGACCTACACTCCAGAGACTCTGGCCTGAGAGACCTACACCCAGAGACCCACACCTGAGACCCACACCTTGGAGACCTACACCTGGAGACCTTACACCTGGAGACCTACCCAGAGACTCCACACCCAGAGACCTACACCTGTATACCCACACATGGAGACCCACACCTGGAGACCTATACCTAGAGACCTACACCTGAGATCACACCTAGAGACTCATACCTGAGACCTACACCTAGAGACCTACACCTTGAGACCTACACCTAGAGACTCTACACTCTGGAGACTCTACACCTAGAGACCTATACCTGGAGACTCCACACCTGGGAGACCTACACCTGGAGAATTCTGCTCACCTGACCCACACCTAGGAGCATTCCACACTCCAGAGACTCCACACCTAGACACCTACACCTGAGACCTACACCTGAGACCTACACCCTGACACCTACACCTGGAGACTCCACACCAAGAGACCCACACCTAGAGACCTAGCACCCAGACACCTACACCTGGAGACTTACCTGAGCACCTACACTCTAGACACCTACACCTGGAGACTCACACCTGGGACACCCCACACCTGGAGACCCACAAATCTTAGAGACTCTACACCTAGAGGCCTACACCTGAGACCCCACACCTAGAGACCCAGCACTGGGAGACCCACACCTGGAGACCCACACCCAGAGACCTACACTCAGACACCACACCTGGAGACCTACACCTGGAGACCCACACCTGGACACCTACACCTGGGAGACTCCACACCCAGAGACCCAGCCCCAGAGACTCCACACCCAGAATAATTCCACACCTGGAGACCCACACCAGAGACTCCACACCTGGAGACCTACACCCTGGAGACCTACACCTAGAGACCCACACTAGACACCTACACCTGAGACCCACACCTGGAGACCTACACCTTAGAGACCTACACCTGGAGACTCCACACTCAGAGCATCTACACCTGGGAGACTCCACACTCCCCAGAGACGTACACCTAGACCACACCTAGAGACGTGTACACCTAGAGACCCACACCCAGACACTAAGCACCTGGAGACCTACACCTGAGACCTGCCACCTAGAGACCTACACCTGGAGACCTGGCCACCAGAGACCTGCACACCTGAGACCTGCTGCACCCAGAGACTCCACACACCTGAGACCCCACACCCAGAGACTCCACACCTGGAGACCCACACCGGGAGTCCCAAGGCCTTAGAGACCTACACCTGGAGACTCCCACACCTAGAGACCTACACCTGAGACCCACACCGGGAGTCCCACACCTAGAGACTCTACACCTGGAGACCCACACCTGGAGACCCACACCCAGAGACCCAAGCACCTGGAGACCTACACCTAGAGACCCACATCTGAGACCTGCACCAGAGACCCACACCTGAGACCCACACCCAGTGTTCCACACTCAGACACCCACACCTGAGCACTCCACACCTGGAGACCTACACGCAGAGACTCCACACTGGAGACCCCACACCGAGTCTCTACACCTAGAGAGACCTACACTCTAGAGACCTACACCTGGAGACCTACACTAGAGACCCCACACCTTAGACACTGCGCCTGGAGACCCACACCTGGAGACCCACACCCCAGAGACCTGCCACCTGGAGACCTACACCTAGAGACCCATGCACCTGAGACCCACACCCACTCCACACCTGAGACCCACACTCCAGAGACCCCACACGGAAGACCCACACTGGAGTCCCACACCCTAGAGACCCACACCTGGAGACCCACACCTAGAGACCCCACACCTGAGACCCACACCGGGAGTCCCACACCCAGAGACCCACACCTGGACCCACACTCGAGACCTACACCCAGAGCACTCCACACCTGAGCATTCCACAATTCCAGAGACCACACCCAGAGCATCTACACCCAGACCTCATGCCCTGAGACCTGTCTAGAGATCACATCTGGAGGGCTTATGCATGCTTATGTGCACCAGGAAGGATCCAGATATAGTCCGGCTTGTGTCTGTAAATCTATTTTGATAAAGTGTGTGTGTGTGTGTGTGTGTGTGTGTGTGTGTGTGTGTGTG
Organism: Homarus americanus; assembly: GCF_018991925.1. Lineage (NCBI taxonomy): Eukaryota > Metazoa > Arthropoda > Malacostraca > Decapoda > Nephropidae > Homarus > Homarus americanus. Next base: position 3,225 of record NW_024710676.1, on the reverse strand, counting down.
TGTGTGTGTAAGTACTAACGAATGATGACTGTCAACATACTATGATTATCACTGTATCATCAAAGTCAGTATTGGAGGAGACGGTGTTACGTAAGTATGAATTATCTTGTTGGTACTGTGAATTATAAACTTGTTGCTGCTATTTACTGAGTTATTATACCTGTCGGAGTTAATTAACCTTGGACGGAGGTATTAAGATTATTTATATTCTTATAGTTTAGATCTTACTGATTTTCATTGCTTGTTATACACTTCTGTTAATGAATTGATACGTTTCATTATATTTATATAATTTATTTCAATCCTGTACCTTTAATAATAATTCACAATGTATTTTAAAAATTTTAGTGCTTTGTTTTCCTGTATCTTTACTTGTTCATGTTCGTAAATATCGTTAAATTTATTTTGTCTTACGCTATGATTTTTTTTCCGGTATAATGGAAATTGTTGAAATGGAAAAATGAATAAAAGAAATCTTTAGTAATTTATATAATTCGAAAAATGTTAAATGAACTGTCTATTGGAATAAGATAAGAGATGATAGAGAAAGATAAGAAAAACAGACAGAAAGATATTAGATAACTAAATAGACAGTCAAACAATGAGAGTGATATTTGAAACCAAGATCTACAGTACGTCAAAGGCACTACCCACCACCACCATCACCACCACCACCACCATCACCACCACCACCACGTCACTACCACTACTAATATCACTACCACCAACACCATCAAGAACATCACCACCATCATCACCAGGAGCACAAAACACCATCACCAATTCCAACACGCTCACCAACACCATCAAGAACATCACTCACCAGGAGAACAAAACACCATCACCACCACAGAAGTATCACCGCCACCCAATACCACCACCACCATTATAATCACCATACCAACCATCACCAACACCAACGTCACCATCACCACCAGGTTTCAACATAGCCTCATGTAGCGAGTGCCCTGGCGGCCAGCTGCCGCCGCATCTTTATCTTCCATATTTCTTGGCCATAATCCCCGAGTGCCGCTCCCCAGTCGGTCTTGGCCCAGTTCCACACTGACCCTTTCGACTCTCACTGACCATCCCCACGACCTCATCTGCAAATTTGGTAGGCTTCTACACCATCCCCGACACGGTCCCACTACCACCTGTAATCCCTAGTCCGAGAATTGCTGTTCGACACCACAACCGCATCCAGCCCATACGTGCAGAACTGATCGCTATAAGAACAGCCCAGTCCCAACCATTGTAAAATTATCAATAACGTAATAAATCAGTGTATTATAGGCAAACACTGCTCCTTACACTGTCACTATGTTGAAATGAACTGTAGTTTGAGCTTTCCCATCTAGTTATTATATGTCTTATTTGTGTCACTCATGTTACTTGTATATTATTTGTAATTCGTAACCCATTCCCCAAATATGTAACTGCATATTTTCAGCCTTCTGCTGCCAAGCTCTTCAATAAACCGTTAATTATTATTATTATTATTATTTATTACACACACATATGGTCCAGGCTTTCCGGCGAGTGTTTGTGTGGAACCTAGAGACCGGAGAAGGTCATAAGATTGGTGTGTATGTCAGTAGACGTTTGATAAGTTTACAGAGGATGATCCGAGACATTGTTTACAAGTTACAGTATCACCAAATGTTCCAATGTTCTCTTAGGATGACTTGATAGTTCATATGTTTATTTAATACTAAAGATATGTCTCCTAATGTAATTTTATCCTCGTGGTTGGTTCAGGTCTTAACCAGCTTAGTCTGTTCTTACAGGTCTTATAACAGGAAAAAGAAGCCAAATTAAACATATATTTATAATGTCGTAGATATATGTCACTGTTACTATTTATAAACTGAGTATAGTTATTGCTAGATTTAACAAACTTAACCTAACCCAACCCAACCTAACTTAGGTAGTGTAGGGTAATTAATCAACAGGTGAAAATATCAATTAGCTGGGCAAATCTTGTGTTATGCTTAATTTACGCTATTGACGTTTCTTCGACCTAGGGCTTTATGTAGAGACAAGCAGACGACGATAAGTAAATAAAATATAAATGGGAGAAACGATAAATGTTACGGAAAATAAATAAAAGAATAGGGTAAATAATGTTGATAGTATTGATCCTAACTTTTGCTCGACTGTGGGAAGCTTGAAGAGGAAGTAGACAAATGGTGAACAGAGGGACAGAGGAAGTGGGAGAACAGACGTAACGGGAGGGTGAGAAACATAACGGATGATAATGATGTGTGTTGCAATGACGTTAAGCTTTTCCTGTCTAGGGTGTATGTATATGAGACAGACGAACAGACAGACGCACAGAGAGAGACAGTCAGACAGTCAGAGAGGAGGATGAGCAGAGACAGTCAGAGGGAGAGAGAGGATAGACAGAAACAGTCAGACAGTCAGAGAGAGAGGATAGACAGAAACAGTCAGACAGGTCAGAGAGAGAGAGAGAGAGAGAACAAGCAGACGAATAAAGAAAAAAGAAGAAGCCCCAAAGAAGTAATGACTGCATAGAATAAAAGTAAATACTTAAAACAAACAGGAAAATGACATAAAAACAAAAGAGTAAATAATAGAATAAATAAATAAATAAAACACTTGCATGATGGAGATATTTGTTAGGTTATATTATCTAGTTAGGAGGCGCTGGTGGGTGACCATCAAAGAGATATACAGGTTGACAACCCTTTATCGAAATTCCGAAAACCGAAAGCTCTAAAACCGAAAAGTTTTGTGGGGCATTATTTTTTTATTTTTTTTTTACAGGGATTATTAGCCCAGCCAGGCACAGATCACTGACCCACATCGGGGCCGGGGGCGAAAATGTATAGTAATAATATTATAATAATAATAATTATTCATAGTAAATAAAATTTTTAATAATTATACACCAAAATAAAATAATAATGATTACAATAATAATAATAATAAAATATAATAATAATAATAATAATAAAATATAATAATAAAATTAATAATAATATCAATACTGTAATAATAAATAATAATACGGTAAAGAAATACAAAGAATGAAAAAAGATCAAAAGTGAGAAACACGACCTAGACCTATGAATTATTATTATTATAATTTTTATTATATTTTAGACCCCAGGCCCAAATGTGGGTCAGTGATCTATGCCTGGGCTAAAAAAAACCTAACCATTCTGAAAACCGAAAATTCCGAAACCGAAATGCCTCTGACCC
>NW_024710675.1:0-21156 GCF_018991925.1 Homarus americanus | reverse complement strand
TCTGCTTCGTTCGTTACGTATTGCTCCTATTGCAGACTCACTTATTTTCTTATGTCCTTATGTTCTTATGTATTGTGAGGCCGTGTGGTGTGAGGATGTATTGTGAGGTCGTGTAGTGTGAGGTTGTGTGTGAGGTCGTGTAGTGTGAGGTTGTGTAGTGTGAAGTCATGTAGTGTAAGGTCGTTTAGTGTGAAGTCGTGTAGTGTGAGGTTGTGTAGTGTGATCGTGTAGTGTGAGGTCGTGTAGTGTGAAGTCGTGTAGTGTGGGGTTGTGTAGTGTGAAGTCGTGTAGTGTGAGGTGTGTAGTGTGAAGTCGTGTAGTGTGAGGTTGTGTGAGTGTGAAGTCTGTGTGGTGTGAGGATGTGTGTTGTGAGGTCGTGTAGTGTGAGGTTGTGTGTGTGAGGTCGTGTAGTGTGGGGTTGTGTAGTGTGAAGTCGTGTAGTGGGTCGTTAGTGTGAAGTCCGTGTGAGTGTGAGGTTGTGTAGTGTGAAGTCGTGTAGTGTGAGGTCGTGTGTGTAAGTCGTGTAGTGTGAATTCGTGTCGTGGGAGATCGTGTAGTGGGAGATCGTGTAGTTGGAGGTCGTGTTAGTGTAAGGTCGTATAGTGGGAGGTCGTGTCGTGGGTCGTGTAGGAGAGGTCGTGTAGTAAGGCTGTAGCCTACTAGAGGCCATGTAGCTTGAGAATATGCGCGTGAGGTCGTTCTGAAGGTCTCAAGCACCGTGACAGACATTGAAAGGGTCTAATGTTCACCTTCTTCCTCTCAATCGTGTAAACAAATGAATGTGAACCGAATGTTAATCTTCTACCCATCATAAAACATTGAACCCACGTCCTTAACTTACATTCTATAGAAAGTTAGAAAACAAAATCTTAAAGTTAACAGACGGGTGAATAGTTAACTTTTCTTAATTTATATACGGTAGGTGATTTAAGGTTCCGTGCGGTCAGTCAGGTGTACTGGCTGCAGACTGCGGACAATACCTCAGTGTCGTGTACCTTACTTGTCCTCACACGCCAGCATCTCCTTTCTTCCTCCTCCTCCTCCCTCATCCTTCTTCCCTCCTTCCTCCCCTCCTCTACCACCTTCTTTTCCTACCTGCCTCACTCTCTGCCTCCTCCTACCACTCTGTGAATTGTTTTGACGACTTACACTCTCCTCCACCCTTACCTTCCCTCACCCTCCACCTTCCTTCTCTTTTCATAATAACAAAACAACACTAACAACAACAACAAAAACCTAACAACAACAGCACTAACAACAACAAAAAACCTAACAACAACAACAACAATAACAACAACAAAGAAAAAACAACACTAATAATAATAACAACAACAAAATTGTCATTAGACATCTTGGCACTCATACTGGCTCTGGAAGACTAAACGGAAGCTTCACCAGTCTCACCTCCTCCACTTTTCCAACAGTGACGTTTCTTTTAGATTACAACATTCACACCTGCTCTTTTTGTTCATCTGCCTTCACCAGATCTTTGCTATATCTCTCTCTCTCTCTCTTTTTTCTCCTCTCTCTCTCTCTTTCTCAGTGTCATATTCATTTGATTTTGTAAGTGTTGTGTGTGAGAGAGAGAGAGAGAGAGAAATAACGGAGTGAGGTCATAATGAGACTGTACAGTGTGACGAAAGGGTTGACTGGAGGACGTTGTATATTTTCTAGGACTGTGTAACAGGTAAGTGTGGCGGCGGCGGCGTAGTGAGGGTAGAGGTGACGGCGGCGGCGGCGGCGGCTGTAGGTGGTGAGGGTAGAGGTGACGGCGACTACGGCGGTAGCTGTGGTGAGTGGTAGTAGTGGAGATGGTAACTTCTCTTCCTTCATCTTCTCTTCCTCACCAACTCTTCGTCTTATTCACCCTGCCTTCTTCCTCTAATCATGCTCCTTATCCCTCTTCTCACTTCTCAGTATCCTTTAACAACACGCATTATACACTCGTTATCAAGCCTTTCTTATATTTCCCCTTTATCACTAAGTGTTTGGTAATTAATCTCACACTCCACTACTTCCTTTCGTTCATAGGAGACAGACATATTTACTCCATCGAATGACTAAAGAATAATCAAGACGCCTCTAGGGATGATTCAAAGGAATTAGAGATCATAGATATCTAATTACAAATACAGTGCAGTCATTTAGAAACGATAATTACAAGTACAGATGCAGATATGGGTACAGGGATGGTTTTTTAAAGTGTTAATAATGAATAGATATACAGTAGAATCAGCTACTGAATTATGTCCTGTCTGTCCATCCATGAACCTGTGAATCCGAGACAGGACAGTGTTGAGACCATAGGCGGCACGCAGCAGGTAATTTTTCCATGACTACATAGTAGACTCTTATATCAGAGAAAATACAGATACCTATTACATATTAATTATATTCCACAAAAAGGAAAAGTTGCATCAATATAATGCTAAGACTCAACGTTAATTTGATACATTCGCGTGTATTGAAGTGAATAAACTACTGTGATAATATATATCTGGGAATCTAAAACTTGAATGACCAACACTAACCATTGTACTCAACACTGTCAAGTAAGGAATCTTGTACATACATACAGACGAAAGCTGGGAAATGTTTAGGTTGATACACGTTCTAAGAGCGCTACATGCCCACAGACATTACCGGCGACCTGATTGAACTATTTTAATCATAAACGTACTACCTATTATTCTTACGCAACCCAGAACCATCCTAAGGGAAGATACCTGCCAATTAGGTTAGGTTAGGTGTATATGTATGAAAAAACAAAAAAGCATTTAAAGTATACTGTTGATCCAATCATGCCATGTCAAATGTACCGTGACAGGTGGGTGTAGGCAGTGTGGCCAGGCATACTGTAGTGGGTGGTGACACAACTTGTCTGCGCTTCTCCGTGTGAGGTTACAATTAATAACTTAGATGGAAGACTTTTTTTGTGTGTGTGTGTGTGTGTGTGTGTGTGTGTGTGTGTGTGTGTGTGTGTGTGTGTGTGTGTGTGTGTGTGTGTGTGTGTGTGTGTAGCTGCGTGACACACCAGTGAACTCCATTTACTTTACATCAGTCATACTTATTTTATACACTTAGTCATACATATTTACACCAATCATACAGTGTTTTCACCGGTCATACACCATTTATTGAATTTTTATACATCATACTTTACCCTTCATACACCATTTATACAGAGAATGTTAGGTGTATGCTCAGGTGTATATTTAGGATGCAACTGTCGCCTCTCTTAATTAATTGTAGTACCTCACTAAGCCGGAGATGCAAAGTCTAGTTAACTATACATTTTCTGGTACCTGTGTTGAATTTTGCCATGCTATACTTCCTATACTGTTTATATACCTTTTAATGATGAACAGTAAGTTTTTCTCTCTATACTATCTTATACAGGTAAAATATGTACCTTTATTTGATAGTGTATATTTATTTGTTATTGTTCCTGACGATTTAAAGTAGAAGGACATTGATCAAGGGCGACGTTATATGAGGCTGTACTTTAGTTCATAATACTTACATACTTGTATGTACCTATAATGACTCGTTATTATGCAGTACATTATAACAGTGTATCTATACATAATCTATATTTTGCATATACCTTAGAATACATCAGAGTTTGAGCGAATATTTGTAAAAAACTAACTTAGTACTCAATAAAATGGTCTCTATTGTCAATTGTGCAAGGTGTGATTGGCTGATTCGCTGGTTAGCCTTTTATATTTCCTGCTGCCCTTCAACACAATAGAGGACCTCTTTTGACCTCAGATGGTATTGGTGACCCACACTACTCCCCATTTATAAAATAAAACACAATCCTTAACCTTTGTTACCAGATCAGCCTTCACCACACTGTTGACAAAATCATCATCATCATCATCATCATCATCATCATCATCATCTTTTATGCACTGCTGGAGGGATGTGTGTGACGAAGTTCGTTACCTTCACCGGCCGTAAACATAGAGCCATCCCTCCCTTGTCCTTCAGCCTCGACCTAATGGCTCCTCACACCCCAGTTACGAGATAACCTAGGGAAGAGGGGGTAGGAAGGGGGTCTGACACATGGGCGGTGGCGTCCGCTCATCACGCTCGGGGGTGGCAGAGCAACCACAACACATGAATCTCTTTTTTTTTAACTGTTGTTAACAGGTATTTGCAACCTAGATTACACGCTAAGAGACGCCAGTGGAGATAGTCTATTAATGGAGATGTTCTACTAATTGTTGAAGTGGAGTACTACAGGTACATTGTAGGGGCGGATCAGGGGTCCAGAGGTCCAGACCCCCTTTCATTCGAAAATTCAATACCTTTTTTAATGCAGTATTCCTCAGTTATTTTAAAGGTAAAAAGTAATTACTAGACTTGAGAATATATCATGATATCAAGTGTAAATGGCTAAAATGGCCTTAAAATGCCTATGATATTAGTCAGAGTTAATAAAATATATTTATTAGAGGCTTACGGCGCCGGCGCTTCCCCCAACTCTCCCAAGCTAGGTGGGCTCGCTTTTGCTCTCATGTTCCCCACCACAAATTCTTGGACCCCTCGTTTGATATTCCTGAATCCGCCCCTGCACTGTAACGCAGAAAGAAGTGTGTAGTCAGGTTTTTGAGATCTTAAAATTTGGAGATATTTTTGGTGTATTTGAATTTTTGCGGACAGCAGCTAGTTTATTGTGCATACTCATCCTGTGAGCGGTAGCACAAAAAGGATTACAAGTATAGGTCATAAAGGGTGTTTTATCGGACCCCAGGTTTTGATATTATGACAATGAATGTTACAGAGTATTTAAGTCAGGACAGAGAATTTTGATTAGGTACTGGATGCAGTGTGGATACAGCCTTAGTATATCAGCTGTCTGTCATCAGAGATAAAATGCTGTGTCATTGCTTACACAGTGTGCTAGGATCTATCCTATAAGGTTCTATTTTTTCTGATGTAAGACATAGCGTTGAGTGTGTGGCCAAATGTCTGGCCACACACTTTACATTTAGTTTTGTCTCATCTGCCTAAGGGCATACCGCCAGAGGTGCCCAAATCCTAACCTTAGTCTAGCGGTTACAACATCTTGTAATCTAGTGATCTTGTTTCTGCTCCATATACTGTACATGTTTCACTGGATACATCTCATGGTAACAATGGATTGACCAGTGTAGAGAGCAGGGTGTGTGTGTGTGTGTGTGTGTGTGTGTGTGTGTGTGTGTGTGTGTGTGTTTTTTAATCAAATCCTTAACTTTCAGATCAGTACACATATATATATCACTTGTACAGTAAATGGTGACATGTGTGCCGCCGCCGCCGCCACCACTACACCCCTCACCACCACCACTACACCCCTCACCACCACCACTACACCTCACCACCACCACTACACCCTCACCACCACCACTACACCCCTCACTACCACCACTACACCTCCCACCACCACCACACCCCTCACCCACCACCACTACCCCTCCCACCACCACCACCCCTCATCACCACCACTACACCCTTCACCACCACTACACCCCTCACCCACACCCACCCTCACCTACACCCCTCCCACCCACCACCCTCCACCTCACCACCACCACTACACCTCACCCACCACCCCTCCCACCACCCACACCCCTCATCACCACCACTACACCCCTCATCACCACCACTACACCCCTCACCACCACCACTACACCCCTCCCCACCACCACCACCCCTCACCACCGCTACACCCTTCACCACCACCACACCCCTCACCACCACCACTACACCCTCATCACCACCCTACACCCCTCACCACCACCTCCCACCACCACCACTACACCCCTCATCACCACCACTACACCCTCATCACCACCACACCCCTCATCACCACCAACACCCCTCACCACCACCACATGGCCTCCACACCTCAAACTTCCAATGACAGCTTCACCATTTACTAGCCAATTATCGATCTCATTATAATTTGGAGAATAATCCTGCTCACGGCGCGCTAATTACTAGAGACTTTGTCTCCCCCCCCCTCCCTGCACCTTCAGAAATTAAGATGAAAATGATTCACCACATCACTATACATATCTCGTGATGGTGAGTATAGCACAATGGTGATTCGATATAGAGGTGCTGAAGATCTATTTATTGTACAAGCGTAATGGTGACTCGATATACAGACCATGAGGTGATGAGGGTAAGTTTACTGTAATGATGACCCAATGTACGAAACACGAGGTGATGATTATCTACTTAGCTTAATAGTGACTCGATATTCGAATTCCTAAGACAGACAGACACACAAGACAGGCCAAGCCGACGTAAGATTGTATAACACAATGTGAACTAAAAAATATAAGGAGGTAATAAATGTCAGATAGAATATAAGGAATAGAATAAAGTGGGTAATAGACGGAAAGAAAATAAGCAGGAGTGTAAATATAACTGAGAGACAGACAATAACGAGTTAAGGTGTAAAGCGAGATGAATTAGACTTTAAGAAGCAGAATATGGAACAACGAAGAGGAGAATAGAACCAATGAACACAGTAACAAGCAGACGCAGCAAGTTGAGTATACAAAGACTATGAAAGAAGAGAACAATACATAAAAGGAAAGGAGGTATAGGAAGGATTGAAAGGGACAAAGGGAAGGGGAAAGATGGGAGAGTATGAAGAGTATGAAAGGGATAAAGGGAAAGGACATATAAACACAAAAGAGAGGAGGAGAGAGAGAGAAGAGAGAGAGAGAGAGAGAGGAGAGAGAAAAAGGAGAGGAAGAGGAAAAAAGGAGAGGAAGAGAGGGAGGGGGGTGGGAAATGAAGAGAGAGAAAGGAAAAAGAGAGAGAATTACTAAGGTATAAAGTGACGTTCCTGGCCTCATCTCACAGCACTAGAGTGTCTGGGACGTTGCCCTCTCAACACCTGACCTCATCACTTACTGAGAAAAATAAAGTCTAGATTTTCACTTCTCTAAAATGTTCCTTTTGGAATTTATTAATGCAAGAGGAACATTCCTTTAGGGTTTTATGTTTATATGGGGTGAGTTAAGGACCCTGTTTTAAGACTGTGGTTCATAAGAACATAAGAACATAAGAAAGTGGGATACTGCAGGGGGCCGACTGGCCCATGCAGGGCAGATCCTTTTCACACCCATCCCAGCACTTCCATGTGCCTATCCAACTTCGTCTTGAAGCTCCCTAGTCCCCGATCCTACTATAGCACTCGGTAGCCTATTCCACATATCCACAACTCTATTACCAAACCAGTGCTTGCCTATATCCTTTCTGAATCGGAATTTATCTAATTTAAAGCCATTTGTTCTAGTTATTTCGTTATTACTGAGCTTCAGAACATCTTTCATTTTACCCTTTGTTAATCCCACTTTACCCACTTGTACACCTCTATCATATCTCTAACTCTACGCCTCTCTAATGAATGTAAGCCTGCTTTTCAGTCTTTCTTCATATGGAAGGTTTCTAATATTATGGATCATTTTTGTCATTCTTCTTTTTGTACTTTCTCCAAAGAATCTATGTCCATTCTATAATAAGGACACCAGAACTGAACCGCATAATCCATGTGTGGCCTCACTAATGCTAGGTAAAGTTTCAAGATAACGTCAGCAGTTCTGTTACTCACAGACCTAGATATGAACCCAAGAATCCTGTTTGCCTTGTTGCGAACGCTAATACATTGTTTTCTAGGTTTCAAGTCGTTGCTAACAAATACACCTAGATCTTTTCACAAACTGAGTTTTCTATTTCCGTGTTACCTAGTTTATACTTAACGTTTGTATTCGTCTTCCCTATCTGTAGTACCTTGCATTTATCAGTATTAAAATTCATTTGCCAGTCTACTGACCACTCATGTAAGGTATCTAGATCTCTTTGAAGGTGTTCAAAGTCACTGTCTGAATTTATCACTCTCCCATTTTGGTATCATCTGCAAATTTACTAATCCTACTAGTTATGCCTAAATCAAGATCATTAATGAATATAACAAACAGCAGAGGGCTAATACAGATCCCTGGGGAACCTGCTTTTGACCGCACCCCAGTCTGACTTAATCCATTTATGCTGACTGTTTCCTACCAGTTAACCATGACCTAATCCATTTTAATACTGATCCACCTATTCCATGTGCTTCTACCTTCCTTATCAATCTCTCATGAGGGACTCTATCGAATGCTTTACTGAAATCTAAATAAATTATATCATATGACTTATCATTATCTACCGCTTCAAATACTTCTGAGAAAAGCTAACAAATTTGTGAGACAAGAACGTCCCTGGGTCCCGTGCTGAGAAGAATGAATTAAGTTGAATGTTTCGAGGTGGCTTCTGATTTTGTAGCAATAATTGACTCTAGCAACTTGCCTATGATTGACGTGAGACTAATGGGACGGTAATTTGATGCTATTGATTTATCACCCTTTTGAAAATCGGAACTACATTTGCAAGTTTCCAAGCTTCTGGCACTAGGCCCGATTCTAATGACTTATAATAAAACTGCATGGATTACTCAACTCATCTCTACATTCTTTTAATATTCTAGCATATACCTCGTCTGGACCAGGCGATTTATGAGGCTTCAGTTTGTTAATTACTTTAAGCACATCGTTACTAGTAGTAATATCGATATTCATCAACATATTTTCTATACTGTCGTTATATACCTTATGAACTGGAAACTGTGCTAGGTTTTCATTTGTGAATACGGGCGAAAATGACTATTTAACGTACTACACATTTCTAACTCATCATCAGTCATTTCTCCTGTCGTAGTTTTAAGGACCTATTGTATCTCTAACCTTGGTTTATACAGTTGATAAAAAGCTTTGGGGTTATTTTTCGATTTGTTTGCTACCTTGATTTCATAATTTCTTGCTTTCTTTGCTTTCCCTTTGCTTTCCTTCGGGGTCCTATCTTGATAAAAAAACCCGTTCTTTCGGGGTCCTATCTTGAAAAAAAACGTTCCTTCAGGGTCCTATCTAAAAACGTACCATCGGGATCCTATCTTAATAAAACGTTCCTTCGGGGTCTTATCTTGATAAGAAAAACGTTCCTTCAGGGTCCTATCTAGATAAAAAGTTCCTTCAGGGTCCTATCTTAAAAAAACGTTCCATCAGGATCCTATCTTAAAAAACGTTCCTTCAGGGTCCTATCTTGATAAGAAAAACGTTCCTTCAGGGTTCTATCTAGATAAAAACGTTCCTTCGTGGCCTATCTTAAAAAAATTTTCATTCGGCGTCCTATCTTGTAAGAAAACATTCCTTCGGGGTTCTGTCTAGATAAAAAACGTTTCTTCAGGGTCCTATCTAGATAAAAAACGTTCCTTCAGGGGTCCTATCTCAAAAAAAAATGTTCATTCGGCGTCCTATCTTGATAAGAAAAAACGTTCCTTTGGTGTCTATCTTAACAAGAAAACGTTCCTTCGGTGTCCTATTCTTGACAAGGAAACGTTCCTTCAGGGTCCTATCTTGACAAGAAAACGTTCCTTCAGGGTCCTATCTTGAGATGAACGTTTCTGGTCATAATAGTTCCGGAAGTTTTCTCTGTAATTTCCTTCCTGGATTTTTTCCTTTAAATTTATCTTTAAGTCTTAGGAGTTAGTTATAAGAAAGGTTCAGTGTAACATTAACATTGCTGGTTGTTTTACTGTGTGTGTGTGTGTGTGTGTGTGTGTGTGTGTGTGTGTGTGTGTGTGTGTGTGTGTGTATTTCAAACACACACACACACACAACAACAAGAGAAATAAACCATCCGCCGATTCTTCCTCGTTGTTTAAATCCCCATAAAACTTTAATAGCTGTGACACACATTCCTAAATATAACTTGCCTCAGAAACACAACATTAGAGTATAGGTGTCTTGAGCATGGCTGTTTACTGAACCCTTCACGAGCTGCTGGTAGGTTGTAACTGCTCTCAGAAGCGTCAAAGTTTCAATTGGTTTGTTAAGGGTGTTTAGGTATATATTACGGTGATTCCTAAAGGCGCAGCGTGTTAACAAGACGTGTTCTCTTCTTGTTTTTTTTTCAAATAACCAAGAGACATGGGCGCTGCAGAGAACATCATCATCGCCTGACTCACCTTCGCCAGTCTTCTCCTATCTCTCTCAATATAATTATTCTGGTACGACAACAAAACAAAACTACGAATATAAGCTTTGTTAAAATTAGATGAAAGTTTGTGCCATAAACATGAAACTGTGGACTCATAAATGATGGGTTTATATTTCTCATTAAATAGTACTGTATATGAACCCAATAATATTGACCTAGGTTGTTATTACTATTATTACTATTACAGTATTAAGATCTTTTCCTCTACAGGATAGCAGGAGCAGCCTAGTAAATCTGAATTATTGATTTTGTTTAGTACACTATTGTCACTATATTAATTAAGTCTTAATTCTTAAAACAAATTTCAATGCAATGTAATTTTTCTCCAAGTATTTGAATACTTCATTAACTTGTTACTTTTTACTTGTATTTGAAGTAACACGAGTAACTCAGTAAAGTCATCCACTAAACAACTAGAATATGGGATGAAAACTTTCAACAAAATATAACAGAGAAAACGGGTCAAAGAAACCGAGACAAAAATGGGTACAAATTAATTAGGCATAAATCCTTGAAAATCGTCATATTGTTGTTGTTTCTACAACAAATAACTTCAATAAGTGTCACTTGTAAACAAAGTCAGAAAAGTTTACCTGACTCATGATAGAAAGACTAAATATAAGCTATAACACAACAAACAATTTGTTATAATATACACCACATAAAGTACATATTGTAAAGTCCATAAATATTACCTCAAAAAATATGAGACACCATGGTCTACACTTATGAGGTCAGACACATCATAATAAGTCTGTATCTGTTTATACGTGTAGTATCATGACCTACAGTAATTGATATATGACCAACCTGTGAGTAGTTAAAAAATTCTATCCTAGTCGAAAAAATATTGAAAAACCGGGCTATACAGACCTGATCTAACAACATATATAAGTCATCTTTATCATTGCTTGCGAAGACAGGTGTGTTGTTGTATGTGTGTGTGTGTGTGTTGTGTGCGTGTGTGTGTGTTTTATGAACCGTGGTGAATGAGGTGGAATGTTGTATACTGTATATACAGTATAGTGAAGGCTTGTATTCCAGTCCAGTGATTGTTGGAACTGTGTTGTTCAGTGTTGGGATTGTTCTCTGTGTCTGAAGCAGGTGTTGCTCATGGGTAGTTCGAGGCGAGTCATAGTGCGGGGTGTAACCGTACGGCTGGTCACTTGGCTCCTTCCTCTACCAGTTGGTCGTCTGCTACTTTTTTTATTCATAGTCCCGTTGGTGTGAACTGCTGCACTCCTACCCCTGTATGTCAGCACGCCAGCTAGGACACTGTCAGCAGTAGCCTCTGTGCTGTTCCTCCCGGGTCCATTACCAAGTACCTGTGCAGTTAGGAGGATACTTGATCTCCTGTGAAGTTGTTGAAAGACGCCAATTTACCACCTGTGCCGTGTGTATATACGAGACACGCTTCACATCCAGTGTCTACACTCCCGACATTTGTTTCCGACCGGCAGTCCGGCACTTCCATACCACATTTGTTTATGTTTCTCTGTACTGTCTTCATGCCGATTATCAGTGTAAATACTTGTAAATAGACATCTTTTGTTACAAATAATCACAATCGTTCAATATTCTTGGTGAAAGCGAGAAGTAATATTTGAAATAACAAGGGGCGTTAACACCTAAGCCTTCGACAGACGAAGTGATGAATGTTACCTAAGTGACGCGTTACTTGAATGAAATGTTACCTGGGTGACATGTTACCTGAATGACGTATTACAAGTGACATGTTACCTGGTGACGTGTTAACTAAGTGATGTGTTACATGGGATACTGGAGATAGACAGTTGGACAAGTCTGACAAAAACTAACACCTCAAATATACACAGACCTCCCACGTTCATCCTCAAACACAAACAGGCAGGTAGGCACGCCCCACGCACGCACGCACACATCTCAAGACCCTACGCCTTCTCTCACACACACACACACACACACACACAGGAGGTTCGGCATCATGTACGTATATTAACAAAACAAAAAAGACCATTAGCCTCACAAACTTGCATTTCAAAGCGACTTTATGCGTTGGTTTACAGAGAGACTCGCAATAATCCCTGGCAATCACACAGTCAACTCAGGTAACTAATAAGTTGGCACTCAAGCCCTCAGAGATCAGCAGGTGCGCCGGACACGTGTGTACCTGAAATACCTGCGAGGACCCGGAACATATCTGGGAGAGTAGGGGACGCCTCTTACTAACGCAAAAGCGACCTGAGTGTATCTACAGTAGAAAGTTGGACTACCTGTTGGACTGAGCTGAAACACGTGCATTCTCTATTTAGGCGACTTCAACTACCTCAACACCTGCCCTGACGACCTGGCATCTCAACATCTGCCCTGACGACCTGGCACATATCAGCACCTACACTGGTGACCCGGCATTTCAACACCTGCTCTGGCGACTTAACATCTCGCCTGCCCGGCGACCTGGCAAATCTAACACCTGCCCTGGCGACCTGGCGAATCTCAACATTTGCCTTGTCTACCTGGCAAATCTCAGCACCTGCCTGGTGACCTAAACACCCATAACACCTGCCCTGGCGACCTGGCATCTCGCCTGCCCTGGCGACATGGCACATCTCAACTTGCCCTGGTGACTGGCACATCTCAACACCTGCCCTGGCGACCTGGCATCTCCTTGCCCTGGTGACCTGGCACTTCTCAATACCTACCTGGCGACCTAAACCACCATAACACCTGCCCTGGCGACCTGGCATCTCAACCTGCCTGGTTACCCAAACCACCATAACACCTGCCCTGGCGACCTGGCACATCACACCTGCCCTGGCGACCTGGCACATCTCAACACTTGCCCTGGTGACCTGGCACTTCTTAATACCTGCCCTGCGACCTGGCACATCTCAACACCTGCCCTGGCGACCTAAACCACCATAACACCTGCCTGGCGACCTGGCACATCTCAACACCTGCCCTGGCGACCTGGCACATCTCAACACCTGCCCTGGCGACCTGGCACATCTCAACACCTGCCTGGCGACCTGGCACATCTCAACACCTACCGACGACTTGAAGCACCTCAAACACCTGTCCTGACGATATGTATCACCACCTAATAGAGTTTGGAACACCTGAACACTTGTCAGTTCACTAAATCTCTGTCCAGGAAATTGGACCACTTAAAATAAAATTATTTCACCGTAATTAATGAAAATGGAAACCAGCAAAATAAAAATCTAATTAATGAAGTATAATTCTCATAATTAATCTCTCCTCCCCCACCAGAGATAGATTATATAACTATCATGTAAATCTCCCAATTACCCCGAGATAGATGCAAGAAGGTAATTGACCTTCTCTTACAGTGGCCTCTACCTTAATTACCGCAGTTCTCACCTTTATATTGGCAGCAAGGTAGGTCTAGGAGTAATTATAACAGGTGATAAAACAATTACTAGTCAACGCAACCATTGTGGAAGTCATCCACTGGGGAAAAATATTCACCCATTAGGAATCAGCAACCATTAGATAAAGATAAACTAATGGGTTGAAGATAAAGGGTAAGTTAGACCTGTGCTTAACCATTAGATAAAGATAAGCTTAATGGGTTGAAGATAAAGGGTAAAGTTAGACCTGTGATTCAACCATAAGATAAAGATAAGCTTAATAGGTTGAAGATAAAGGATAAGTTAGACCTGACTCAACCATAAGATAAAGATAAGCAATAGGTTGAAGATAAAGGGTAGATAGACCTGACTCAACCATAAGATAAAGACAAGCAATGGGTTGAAGATAAAGAATTAAGTTAGACCTGCGACTCAACCATAAATAAAGATAGCTAATGGGTTGAAGATAAAGGTAAGTTAGACCTGTGACCCAACCATAAGATAAAGATAAGCTTAATGGGTTGAAGATAAAGGGTAAAAGTTAGACCTGTGACTCAACATAAGATAAAGATAAAGCAATGGGTTGAAGATAAAGGTAAGTTCGACCTGTGACTCAACCATAAGATAAAGATAAGCAATGGGTTGAAGATAAAGGGTAAGTTAGACCTGACTCAACCATAAGATAAAGATAAGCTTAATGGGTTGAAGATAAAGAGTTAAGTTAGACCTGTGACTCAACCATTAGAAAGACATTTGATGATAATTACGTTACTCAGATATAAAGGTCACTAATATTAAGGTCGCTCACTAATAAGGTCACTCACTAATAAGGTCACTCACTAATAAGGTCACTCATTAACAAGGTCACTCATTAATAAGGTCACTCACTAATAAGGTCACTCATTAACAAGGTCACTCATTAATAAGGTCACTCATTAATAAGGTCACTCATTAATAAGGTCACTCATTAACAAGGTCACTCATTATAAGGTCACTCATTAATAAGGTCACTCAGTTGCTGGCTAGTGACCGCCACAGGTGTGAACCATCAATAGTGACCACCTGATGGATCCTCTCTCTCTCTCTCTCTCTCTCTCTCTCTCTCTCTCTCTCTCTCTCTCTCAGCTCCTTCTCCCTCCCATCTCTCACTCCTTCCTCCTCCCTCTCTCCTCTCCTCCTTCTCCTCTTTCCTCTCTCCCTCCTTGTCTCCCCCTCTCCCACTATCACAATGGCCATCGTAACAAACACAATTCATAATTACTCACTAATTTTCATCGAAGTTATTGACTCCCAGTGAGCGCCTGCAGGAACATCGTCTCCTCCTGAGCACCACCCCTCTCCGTGTGAGCACCACCCTCGTTTTGTGCGCACGACCCCCTGCCATGTTGAGCACCACCCTTTCCGTGTGGGCACTACCTCTCCGGTGAGCACCTCCCTCTCCGTGTGAGCACCTCCTCTCTCCGTGTGAGCACCATCCCCTTTGTGTGTGTGCGCGACCCCCTGCCATGTTGAGCACCACCCTTCTCCGTGTGAGCACCACCCCTCTCGTGTGAGCGCCACCTCTCCGTGTGAGCAGCACCCTCTCCGTGTGAGCACCACCCCCTCCGTGCAGGCACCTCCCTCTCCGGTGCAGGCACCTCCCTCTCCGTGTGAGCACCTCCCTCCGTGTGGGCACCTCCCCTCCGTGCTGAGCACCACCCTCTCCGTGCAGGCACCACCCCTCTCCAGAGCATCCCACCCCTCTCCGTGAACACCACCCCTCCGTGTGAGCACCTCCTCTCTCCGTGGGCACCACCTCTCCGTGTGAGCACCACCCCTCTCCGTGTGCAGCCTCTCCTTGTGAGCACCTCCTCTCCGTGTGGGCACCTCCCTCTCCGTGAGCACCTCCCTCTCCGTGTAGCACCACCCCCCCTCTCCATTAACCACCCCCTCTCCGGTATGGCACCACCCCTCTCCGTGTAAGCACCACCCCTCTCCGTTGAATGCCACCCCCTCTCCGTGTAAGCACCCCTCTCGTTGTGGGCTCCTCTCGTGTCAGGCCCTCTCCGTGTGATCTCCTCCCTCTCCGCCTGAGCACCACCACAGCCCGGCGTAAAGCACTCAAGATTGCACAGGATAAAACAAGCGTTCATTACTGGTTCTCTGTGAGGTGATTTTACATCAAACCAAAATTAAACTCCTTTGCTGTCTCTCCTCCGACACCAACTTTGAGGTGCAAGATATATCGATGGGTTGTTTGACTTCTTCTATAATATACAGTACATATTTATTAATTATATTATAATTTTGCTTTATTTCTCTGCTGGGGTTTATTTGTTCGTGTTGTACTCAGTGTGCGATTTTCTAGTTTAGTTTTGCGCTTGTAGGTTTACACTTTTCCTCTTTCGTACTAAATGGTGAAGTTGTCGCTTTGTTATTATTTCATCTATGTTTTTTCTGGCATTTATTGTCGATCTTCTTTTTATTTTATACGATCTGTTTAGTTCGATTTATCGTCTTAGTTTCATTCATTATTCTTGTTTTCACTGTCTCCCGCCTGTTCCTCTTCTTCCTCCTCCTCTTCCCTCCCTCTTCTTCGTCCTCTGTATCATTAATCTAGTAACTCAGGTACCGTAATTTCTCTCTCTCTCTCTCTCTCTCTCTCTCTCTCTCTCTCTCTCTCTCTCTCTCTCTCTCTCTCTCTCTCTCTCTTTCTTTGTTTCACCTGCTATCTTGGTTGACAGTGAGTGTGGGTGTCTGCTTGCCCCAGCCACACATAACAAAACAACCTCATAAGTTCTGCTTCTCTTTTGGCACACACAAATCGATAAAATATTTCAAATAAAAAAAAAGGAAAACAATGCCGAGCCTTTCATATTTTTTATTCTTGTGTTTTGTTTTCGTAGGAAGTGAAGGGGAGAAAGAAAGGGATGAGGAAGGAGACAGAGAGACAGAGGAGGGCAGAGGAGGAGAGAATAAGAGAAAATGAAGAGAGGAAAGAAGGAAGAAAGGGAATAAAGAAACGAACAGGGAAGGAGGGTGGAGGAGGAAGGAGGGTTGGTGGGAAGAAGAAGAAGAGAAGGAAGAGGAAAGGAGGAGAGAAAAAGAAGAGAGAGGAGGAGGAAGAGCAGGAAGGAGAAATAATGAGAATAATAAGGGGGGGAAGAGGTATAAATGAAATTAAGAAAATAGATCAAAACGTTGAAAAAAATCCTGACGAAGATTTTTTCGTTTTCTTCTCACCAATTCCATCACAAGTGAGAAAGAAGATGATATGGAGACACAAAAATACTGAAATATATATCTAGACACACAGTAAAAATATTCATATAAGAATATTTTAAAAATCAATTTTCCCTGATTGCCTAAAATAAATTAAATACTAATAAAATGCAAATATTACAGTCTGATTTTTATATACACACAGAATTAATTTTGTGGGTGGGGAGATAGGAGGTATGGTTGAGAGGGAGTGAGAGGGTAAAAGTAGTGAGAGGAGGGTTGAAAAGGTATAGTGAGAGGTGAGGGTAGTGGGAGGGAGGTAGGAGGAGGAGGAGGAATGGGTGTGCAGGGGTGGGAGGAGGGGTGGAAGGAAGGGATGGAGGAGTGGAAGGAAGGGATGGAGGGTGGAAGGAAGGGATGGAGGAGTGGAAGGAAGGGATGAAGGGGTGGAAGGAAGGATGGAGGGGTGGAAGGGATGAAGGGGTGGGAGGAAGGGATGGAGGGTGGGAGGAAGGGATGGAGGGAGGTGGAAGGAAGGGATGGAGGTGGAAGGAAGGGATGGAGGGAGTGGAAGGAAGGGATGGAGGAGTGGAAGGAGGATGGAGGGAGTGGAAGGAAGGGATGGAGGGAGGTGGAAGGAAGGGATGGGAGTGGAAGGAGAGGATGGAGGGAGTGGAAGGAGGATGGAGGTGGAAGGAAGGGATGAAGGGAGTGGAAGGAAGGGATGGAGGAGTGGACAGGTACATGGAGGTTCAAAGAGGCAGTGGGGGGAGGTAGGAGGTGGAGAGTGACAGGGGTGAGGGGGTTTGTGGGGTGGGGTGAAACTGGGGATATGGGGTCCACTTCTCCCAGCACGAGAATGACTATAAGAATGCCTCGTTAAGTTTCCTTTTTTTGCTTTCGTTCTTTTTAGTTGTGAGAATCATCCCCAAACATCGAATTATCCACACACACACACACACACACACACACACACATACTGATGTCGAGTTCACTCCGTAAATTGGTAATAATACTCTCCAACTTGGCAATAAATAGCTCTAGGTTGAGCCAAATTAGAAAATACTACAAGAGGTTCTCTACCACACACACAAGACCTTGAACGTATATATGAGTAACGAGAGTGTTTATGTATATCTTCTACCACCACGACTACCACTACTACTATACTACTACTACTACTACTTTTTATAAAACATGACCTCCAGCCTCCCCCAGTAGCCACACCTTCGCCGCTATTTTATTACGTTAAAATTAAATATTCTAATACATAAGTAACTGTCTAGCTGTGTTGAGGCCGACAACTATTACTACTATAACCGACTACCTACTATTACTACTACTACTACCACCACCGTTACCAACCACAACTACCCTCAACCACCACCACTACCCAAACATACAACCATAACTACAGTAAGAGGCCAAACACTCAGCAATCAAGTGTGATCAAATAAAGTGTTCAGAGTTATTGTCAAGTTAAAAGTCCTGTGTGTAGGGGGTCCATTTCTCACCAGCTACAGAACCTCACATCAATTAACCTCACAACATTAACCTCACAACACATTAACCTCACAACACATTAACCTCACAACACATTAACCTCACAACACATTAACCTCACAACCTCACAACACATTACCTCACAACACATTAACCTCAAACACATTAACCTCACAACACATTAACCTCAAACACATTAACCTCACAACACATTAACCTCACAACATTAACCTCACAACACATTAACCTCACAACCTCACAACACATTAACCTCACAAACATTAACCTCACAACACATTAACCTCACAACACACCATCTGGCCGCTCATAAGTTTCACAATCACCAGTAATTAGTCTCTGGCAGATTTTAACACCATTAGGGTCTTGGCTATTCATCAACTGACCTCATCATCATTCTATATATCTCTCTCTCTCTCTCTCTCTCTCTCTCTCTCTCTCTCTCCTCTCCCTCTCTCTCTCTCTCTCTCCCAATGACATATGAATACACACACCTGCTAGAACTACATTAGAAAACACAAGATCAAACACCAGGATGCAAACATGTATGACAAGTTACCTCCTATATCATCCCTCCCTCTTCCCCTCCTCCATCTCTCCCCAGCCCCCTCCCCTCCCCTCTCTCCCCACCCCCTCCTCCCATCTTCTTCCCCACCCCTTCGCTCCCCTTCCTCCCCAAATCCTTCCCATCCTCTCCCCAGCCCCCTTTCCCTTTCTAGCCCCTCCAAGAAAAAACAAAAATTGGGTGAGCGCCCTGCTTTACAACCAGAGTGCAGGTTTCCAACCAGAATATATGAACGGACTTCTTGATCATCTATCTTAATTAAAGAGTAATTACCTGCAGCTCCTCACAACACATGGAAAACAAAACAAAAAGCGAAATTAAAAAATACCAATTATGACTTGTACTGTATGCTAGGAAAACTGTGTTGTTATATTATGAATGTGGATAATTACGACGTATTTCAATAAACATCAATTTTACCTATAATGATGCGTGATATAATTAAGTATTGTAATTAATCAGAGTAATATGATGTTTAGAAATGCTTATTATAATGAATATCTTATTATTATTATTATTATTATTATTATTATTATTATTATTATTATTATTATTATTATTATTGTATTATCCTCAGCCACCTTCCCCTCCCCCTATTTCCCCAACCACCCTCCTCACAATCAAGCAAAAAACAAATATATGAGAAAGCAGAGAGCAAATCTTTTAAGCCTTGTATTAGCTAATGAAAAATCACTTTGTGGTTCTTACTCTGCGAGGGTGTCTTTAGGGATCTGGGTGGGGAGGTGTAGTGGTTGCCAGGTGAGGGAGGTGGTGGTGCCAGGTGAGGGAGGTGTGGTTGCCAGGTGAGGGGAGGTGAGTGGTGCCAGGTGAGGGAGGAGTGACACCAGGTGAAGGAGGGGTAGTGGTGCCGGGTGGGGAGGGTGAGTGATGACACCAGGTGAGGAGGAGTAGTGACCTGGGTGAGGGAGGGTGGTGACACCTGGGTGAGGGAGGGTGAGTGGTGCCAGGTGGGGAGGCAGTGACACAGGTGAAGGAGGTGGTGGTGCCGGGTGGGGGAGGGTGGTGACACCAGGTGAGGGAGGGTGGTGATACCCCAGGTGAGGGGAGGGGTGGTGACCTGGGTGGGGAGGGGCGTGGTGCCAGGTGAGGGAGGAGTGAGTTGACACCAGGTGAGAGGAGGAGTAGCGGTGCCAAGTGAGGAAGGAGTAGTGACACCAGGTGAGGGGAGGTGGCTGTGACACAGGTGAGGGAGAGGCGTGAGGTGCCAGGTGAGGGAGGGTAGTAGCACCTGGGTGAGGAAGAGTGAGTGGCCGCCCAGGTGAGGGAGGTGAAGTGGCCTGCCAGGTGAAGGAGGGTGGTGATTCAAGTGAGGAGGATTAGTGACACCAGGAAGGAGATTAGTGTGGTCTGGGGAGGAGTGATGGGGGTGCCGGTGAGGGAGGTGCCACCAGTTGAGGTAGTAGGGGTGCAGGTGAGGGAGGGTAGTGGTGCAGGTGAGGAGGGTAGTGACACACCAGGTAAGGGGTAGTGGTGCAAGAGAGGAGGGATGGTGACACCAGGGTGAGGAGGAGTAGCAACACCAGTTGAGGGGAGGTAGTGGTGCCAGGTGAGGGAGGTGGTGACACCAGGTAAGGGAGTAGTGTGGTGCCAGGGAGGTAGTGACACCAGGTGAGGGAGGGTGCCTGGTTGAGGAGAGATTAGTGGTGCCAGAGAGGAGGTGGTGACCTGCCGGGTGAGGTGTGTACCCAGTTAGGGAGGAGTGAAGTGACACCAAGGGTGAGGGGGAGGTGGTGGCCTGGTTGAGGGAGGTGGTAGGGGGTGCCAGGTGAGGGAGGTGGGAAGTGGTGCCAGGTGTGAGATGGTGGTGACCTGCCAGGTGAGAGGAGGGTGGTGGTGCCGTGGGGTGACACCTGGGTGGGAGGTGGTGATTGCCAGGTGGGGAAGGGGCAGCACCGGATTGGGGAGGTGGTGACACCAGGTGAGGGAGGTGGTAACAGTTGAGGGAGAAGTGTGAGTTATGCAGGTGAGGGAGAATTAGTGGTGCCAGGTGAGGAGGTCGTGACACCAGGTGAAGGGAGGTTGTGTGCCAGGTGTGAGGAGGTGAGTGGTGCCAGGTGAGGGGGAGATGAGTGGTGCCTTAAGTGAGGAGGTGGTAATGACACACAGTTGAGGGAGTGGTAAAGAGGGTGCCAGGTGAGGGAGAGGGGTAAAGGTGTGGTGCCAGGTGGGGGAGGGTGGTGGCCACACCAGGTGAGGGAGGGTGACACAGGTGGGGAGGAGTGGTGTGGTGCCAGGTGTGAGGAGGGGTGGTGACACCAGGTGAAGGGAGTGAGTGGTGCCACGTGAGAATTAGTGTGACACCAGGTGAGGGAGGTGGTGACCTGGGTGAGGGAGGGTGGTGGTTACTTGGGGAGGGTAGTAGCACCAGGTGAGGGGGCAATGCATGTCTAG
>NW_024710674.1:0-15775 GCF_018991925.1 Homarus americanus | reverse complement strand
TTCCGACCGTCCCATCTGTACCTTCACGGGCGCCGCCATACGGGCCTGTCACCCTCCATGGGCAGTGGCCGCTTTCAAGCTTGACTTAGACGGTATGGGACGGCGTGCTGGACCCTCTGAAACGCAACACCCCTCGTGCCCGAAGACATCGAGGTTATGCGCTGGGCTTTTCCCGGTTCAGTCGCCCTTACTAAGGGAATCCCTGTTGGTTTCTTTTCCTCCGCTTATTAATATGCTTAAATTTGGCGGGTAGCTCTCTCCTACTACGAGGT
Source organism: Homarus americanus (assembly GCF_018991925.1). Classification (NCBI taxonomy): domain Eukaryota; kingdom Metazoa; phylum Arthropoda; class Malacostraca; order Decapoda; family Nephropidae; genus Homarus; species Homarus americanus. The sequence goes on along the minus strand of NW_024710674.1, from coordinate 15,503 downwards.
CGATCGTGGTCTCATCATCCTTAGGGGGAACAAGTTCCCCAACCACGAAGCGGAAGACGCTCTGCCACCGACTTTCTTCACCACCGACATTACCAGGCAGGAAGGTTTGAGGGGTTTGTCGCGGGGGTACCAGCGGCCATGGCGCCGGCACTCCCACCCCTGACTCCGTTCCTTCTCATTGAGTGGTAAATAGCCAATAGGAAAAGTGTTCCAGCAGAACATCTCTCGCAGAGTCATATACACACACAGTTTTAATGCATATACGCTCGTGTTCCGCCCTTACTCGGCCGCACCTTTGCCGCTTAAACTTTGACCTCTTTCCCCGTTCCCGCATGCCACAGCAGTGGCACTTGTTTATCCGGAGAAAGAGAGCGAGAGTCGCAGTATTAATTGGCGTGAGCGGCCTTTCCGGCTGCAGAACTAGTGCTCTATCCCCGCGAGCGCCGTTATGAGGCGCAACACCGTCTTTAACGCGTTTAGAGAGAACTCCCCCTGCCTCCCTCCCAGTCATGAGATAGACGTGGACTCGTGGCGAACTCTCAAAGAGAACGCCCACACCGCGTCTGACCGTGGGAGAGGGTGGAGGAGCGCGTGAGGAAGAGCACGGCGTCACCCAAGCATTCTCATCTCTCTGCCTGCACCACTACATGGTAGACTGCGGGCCCAGGCGCACTCATCAATTTAGGTTCCACTGCAATGCATGCCAAGCACTCTTTTCGAGGTGATAGACGAAATTCGGCGGGGCTTACTTAAAAGATATCCGACCCGGTTTCGTTTCCTCTTCGTGGGATGGAGTGCCTCTTAGAACATGTGCAGCATCAGCCATGAGCGGCCGACGGCCATTCGTGTCTCTGTGGACAGCAGGCAAAAGAGCGCCGCCTCCAGTTATTTGCGAGGGCGACAACTGTCGCTTTGTTGTGGTTGAATGTGGGTGCGCCAAGTCCATGGACCTTTGTTAGTGATAGGCTTGTTTGTTTTTATGAAGTACGCCTGCGCAAGGCGCGGCGATTTAAAACTCATAGCGGAAGCCCGTTAATTTCGTGTCGGGGAGAGAACAGCAGGGCACCGAACCTCGCAGCAAACTGATGGATGTATATTTGACCTCGAGAGGAGTGGCGGCGACAAGCTTCCGCGGCTGCTGCCGCCGCAATATGCGTTCAACTTGTCGATGTATCTGGTATTCTTGCGATTCCATACCGACACGCAGTTTGCTGCGGCCTCATCGACCCACGAGCCGAGTGATCCCCGTTAAGAGTTGTGTATTTGCCATTTGGTCTTTTTTGCGACTAACCATCACAGGCCGAGTCTCAATGAAAGGGTTTGGACAGACATAGCTCCAAGTTTGTGGTTTGGGTTTGGCCGACGACTTGTTGTTGTTTTTTGACACTTGAATTTCACTCTTTTTGGGTCAAGAGGCTTATTCGCCGGTAGTAAGGAACGGACGGGCAGCCGTCCAAAGCCCCGTCCGTCCTCCTCCTCCGGTCTTCGCGCTCTCGCCCGAGTGTGGTCCACCTACAGCGTGGTGGTACCTATTTTTGGTGCGGGGGCCGGGATTGTCCTCTTTCGCTGCTGGAGTTGCCAGAGCAGAGCCTGAGACCGCCCAAATCAGGAGAGTAGTAGTAGTAGTTTTAAGAGCGCCCCGTTCTCTTTCTCTCTGTTAATGATCCTTCCGCAGGTTCACCTACGGAAACCTTGTTACGACTTTTACTTCCTCTAAATGATCAAGTTTGGACATCTTTCCGTCAGCTCGAGGCGACGACCCCAGAAAACCCTCGCGGGCAACGGGGCCGACAATCCAAGAGCGCCAGTCCGAAGGCCTCACTAAATCATTCAATCGGTAGTAGCGACGGGCGGTGTGTACAAAGGGCAGGGACGTAGTCAGAGCAAGCTGATGACTTGCACTTACTGGGAATTCCTCGTTCATGGGAAACAATTGCAAGCCCCAATCCCTATCAAGAAAGGCTTTGAACGGGTTACCCGCTCCTCTCGGAGGGGGAAAACTCGTTGATCCCTTCAGTGTAGCGCGCGTGCGGCCCAGAACATCTAAGGGCATCACAGACCTGTTATTGCTCAATCTCGTGCGGCTAGAATTGCCGCTTATCCCTCTAAGAAGAAGTTGCGAACTGACACCATTTTCTGGAGATCCGTCGACTACTTAGTAGGCCAGAGTCTCGTTCGTTATCGGAATTAACCAGACAAATCGCTCCACCAACTAAGAACGGCCATGCACCACCACCCACCGAATCGAGAAAGAGCTCTCAATCTGTCAATCCTTCCGGTGTCTGGGCCTGGTGAGGTTTCCCGTGTTGAGTCAAATTAAGCCGCAGGCTCCACTCCTGGTGGTGCCCTTCCGTCAATTCCTTTAAGTTTCAGCTTTGCAACCATACTTCCCCCGGAACCCAAAGACTTTGGTTTCCCTGAAGCTGCCCGCCGGGTCATGTGAATAACGCCGGCGGATCGCTAGTTGGCATCGTTTGGCGGTTAGAACTAGGCGGTATCTGATCGCCTTCGAACCTCTAACTTCGTTCTTGATTAATGAAACATCCTTGCAAATGCTTTTGCAGTAGTTCGTCTTGCGATATTCAAGAATTTCGCACTCTAGCGTCGCAATACGAATGCCCCCCGCCTGTTCCGGATTAGTCATTACCTCTGGTTCCGAAAACCAACAACAGAACCGAGGTCCTGGTTCCATTATTCCATGATCACCATTCAAGCATTCAAATAGCCTGCTCTGGAGAACACCTACTTTTTTCTAAAGTAACTCTCCGGCCACTGGGACACTGACAAAGAGCACATCCTGCAGAGCTGGCGGGCGGTTGTTCGGAGCGTGACAGTAAACACCGGCGGTGCAATCGTCAGTCCGGAACTGAGATCCAACTACGAGCTTTTTTAACCGCAAATAACCTTTAATATACGCTATTGGAGCTGGAATTACCGCGCTGCTGGCACCAGACTTGCCCTCCAATGGATACTCGTTAAAGGATTTAAAGTGTACTCATTCCGATTGCGAGGCCTCGGATGAGACTCACATCGTTATTTTTCGTCACTACCTCCCCGTGCCGGGAGTGGGTAATTTGCGTGCCTGCTGCCTTCCTTAGATGTGGTAGCCGTTTCTCAGGCTCCCTCTCCGGAATCGAACCCTGATTCCCCGTTACCCGTTATAGCCATTGTAGGCGCATAACCTACAATCGAAAGCTGATAAGGCAGACACTTGAAAGAAGCGGCGCCGGTGCGGAGACCGTGCGCTCAGCCCGAAGTTATTCAGATTCACCACAGGTGGGTTACGGACCGGGGCCCGACCAGTTTTGAACTAATAAAAGCGCTCTTCCCTTGCGGTCAGAGACCAATTGCATGTATTAGCTCTAGAATTGCCACAGTTATCCAAGTAAGTGGGTTTACAGATCCAATGAAACATAGCTGATTTAATGAGCCATTCGCGGTTTCGCCTTAAATCGGCTTGTACTTACACATGCATGGCTTAATCTTTGAGACAAGCATATGACTACTGGCAGGATCAACCAGGTAGCTGCTGCTGTTGGCGGCGCCTATCACGGCGGCCAAAATAGTGAGATTGAGAGAGAGGCAGAAGACATTGGGCGAGGGACCGCACGTTGGCCTTAGAGAAATAGCAAACCAGATGATCAGATCTAACTGCACCTTCTCTTGCTATCCTCGGCGCCGGCAGCGCCACCGTGTGTGCCAATCTCCTCCCTTATCCGCTCCTCTTTGCCCCAGCTCCAGCGAGGCAGCCGACATTGGGCGAGGGACCGCACGTTGGCGAATCTCCTCCCTTATCCGCTCCTCTTCTCTTTGCCCCAGCGAGGCAGAAGACATTGGGCGAGGGACCGCACGTTGGCCTTAGAGAAATAGCAAACCAGATGATCAGATCAAACTGCACCTTCTCTCGCTATCCTCGGCGCCGGCAGCGCCACCGTGTGTGCCAATCTCCTCCCTTATCCTCTCCTCTTCTCTTTGCCCCAGCGAGGCAGCCGACATTGGGCGAGGGACCGCACGTTGGCCTTAGAGAAATAGCAAACCAGATGATCAGATCAAACTGCACCTTCTCTTGCTATCCTCGGCGCCGGCAGCGCCACCGTGTGTGCCAATCTCCTCCCTTATCCGCTCCTCTCCTCTTTACCCAGCTCCAGCGAGGCAGCCGACATTGGGCGAGGGACCGCACGTTGGCCAATCTCCTCCCTTATCCGCTCCTCTTCTCTTCTCTTTGCCCCAGCGAGGCATAAGACATTGGGCGAGGGACCGCACATTGGCCCATCTCCTCCTCTCTCTCTTTCTCTTACTGTTTGTGGGGACGTGGGCTCATGAGCGCCATCGTCGCCCAATATTGGTTAGGTTGTGTATTTCACGGGTGGGAACCGCCATCATCGTTGTTAGGTGATGGGGTAACCCAACGTGTGCTTTGACGAGTTTTGGCTGCTAAACTCTCTTTTTAGTATACTCGGCTCCCAGACTGCGCCCTGGTCGTGTTGAACCATGAGCGTTGTCTATGCACATTTAGGGTAGCCGTTTGCGCGTGGAATAGTGCAATGAATCTCGGTCAAGAGACGGTTGGGCGCTGCATTGAAGGCCGGCACAGACGCGAAGACGGGGTGATCAGCCAACGCAAGTCCGCTAAGTTGGGCAGACAGCAAGGCGAAGGGGAGCCCCGTTCCGGACTGAAAGGCCGCAGCATATGCTGTGACGGAAACTAGTAGGGTGGCGACGTGTGCGCCGAGAGAGAGAGAGAGAGAGACGGAGTAAATAATGTCCAAACGGAAGAGAGACCTGGCAAGTGTAATTGATAGAGCGCGAGCCTACTCGCCATAAGCCCGCTCCACTGCCATTCCTCTGATCCAATGAGACTAAAATCTCTCTCTCTCTCTCTCCTTCTGCTCCAGCCATTGCAGGGCAGGGAAGCGACGGCAATTTTGGTTGTTGTTTTTGAATGCCGCGCTTTGCTTCGCAGAGGCGCCGAAGCGCTCCGCTGGGGGGCGGAAGATATTTCACACCGAATATGTGTGTGAAGGCACCCTCTCCCCTTAATATAGTGAAATAGTGCAATCCAGCATACAAGGTCGGACGATAGGACATTCACCGTACCGCACCTCGAGAGTGGATGTTGGGTAAGGTTAAAACCGGACTGTTCGCAGACAGCCGAATAACCCGGTTCCGGACTAATTGGTGGATGCAACATCATGATGATGCTGCTGCTGTCGCGGAAACCGCAGTGGCGACGTGAGAGAGTAATAATGTTCAATAGGGAGAGCGACCTGGCTAGTGTAATTGATAGATCGCGAGCCTACTCGCCATTAGCCCGCTCCACTGCCATTCCTCTGACCCAATGAGACTATTCTCTCTCTCGCTCTCCTTCTGCTCCAGCCATTGCAGGGCAGGGAGAGGAAATCGACGGCAATTTTGGTTGTTGTTTTTGAATGCCGCGTTTTGCTTCGCAGAGGCGCCGAAGCGCTCCGCTGGGGGGCGGAAGATATTTCACATCGAATATGTGTGTGAAGGCACCCTCTCCCCTTAATATAGTGAAATAGTGCAATCCAGCATACAAGAGCGGACGATAGGACAGTCACCGTACCGCACCTCGAGAGTGGAAGTTGTTTGATCGTTTGTTAGGCAAGGTTAAAACCTGACTGTTCGCGAACAGCCGAATAACCCGGTTCCGGACTTACAATAGACGCAACATCATGATGCTGCTGCTGTCGCGGAAACCGTGGTGGCGATGTGCGCGCCGAGAGAGTAATAATGTTCAATTGGGAGACAGACCTGGCTAGTGAAATTCATAGATCGCGCTCCACTGCCATTCCTCTGACCCCATGAGACTATTTTCTCTCTCTCTTCTGCTGCTGCTGCTGCTCCAGCTATTGCAGGCAGGGAAGGAAAGCGACGGCAACTTTGGTTGTTGTTTTTGAATGCCGCGCTTTATTTCGCAGAGGCGCTGAAGGCCTGGCTGGGGTGAAGATATTCCACACAGAATAGGTGTGTGAAGGCACCCTCTCCCCTTAATATAGTGAATTAGTGCAATCCAGCATACAGGGGCGGACGATAGGACAGTCACCGTACTGCACCTCGAGAGTGGAGGTTGTTTGATCGTTTGTTAGGCAAGTTTAAAACCTGACTGTTCGAGAACAGCCGAATAACCCTGTTCCGGAGTTATTGGTAGACGCAACATCATGATGCTCGCGGAAACCGTGGTGGTGATTGCAGCGCCGAGAGTAATAATGTTCAATTGGGAGACAGATCTGGCTAGTGAAATTCATAGATCGCGCTTCCACTGCCATTCCTCTGACCCCCTGGCGAGACTATTTTTCTCTCTCTTTCTGCTGCTGCTGCTCCAGCCATTGCAGGGCAGGAAGGAGCGACGCGCAAATTTGGTTGTTGTTTTTGAATGTCATGATTTCAAGAGAGGGCGCTGGCGCGCCCGCTGGGGGCGGAAGATATTCCATTAATCAATAGGTGTGAAGGCACCTCTCCCCAATATAGTGAAATAGTAATCCAGCATACAAGAGAGCGACGATAGGACAGTCACCGTATCGCACCTCGAGAGTGGAAGTTGCTTGATCGTTTGTTAGGGGCAAGGTTAAACCCGACTGTTCGCGAACAGCCGAATAACCCGCTCCCGATTCAGCAACAGACGCAGAACATCATGATGCTGTAAAGCAAGGTCGCGAAACCGTGGTGGCGACAGGTGCGCTGAGAGAGTAATAATGTTCAATTGGGAGACAGACCTGGCTAGTGAAATTATAGACGCGCTTCACTGCCATTCTCCTCTGACCCCATGAGACTATTTTTCTCTTCTTCTGCTGCTGCTCCAGCCATTGCAGGGCAGGGAAGGGAAAGCGACGGTAATTTTGGTTGTTGTTTTTGAATGCCGCGCTTTGCTTCGCAGAGGCGCCGAAGCGCTCCGCTGGGGGGCGGAAGATATTTCACACCGAATATGTGTGCGAAGGCACCCTCTCCCCTTAATATAGTGAAATAGTGCAATCGAACATATAAGGGCGGACGTTTTCATCACCGTCTCCCACTCGGTGTGTGTGCAGATTCTCGGATCATTTTGTAAAGTATGCTCGACCCCCGATTGACTTTGACGGTCTCCCCATTCGGTGTGCAAGTTTTAGTATGTTATCAAATCGACTCTCGATTGATTCTTGACGGCTCCCCATTCGTGCAAGTTTCGTAGTATGCTATCAAATCGACTCTCGATTGACTTTTGACGTCTCCCCATTCGGTGCAAGTTTTAGTATGTTATTAACCTAATTTCCATTGACTTTAGCGTCTCCCATTCGGTGTGCAAGTTTCTTAGTATGCTATTAAATCGACTTCATTGACTTTTCACTGTCTCATTCGGGGTGTGCAAGTTTTCAGTATGCTATTAAATCGACTTCATTGACTTTTCACTGTCTTCCCCATTCGGGTGTGCAAGTTTCTGTAGTATAAGACAAATCAATTTCCGATTGACTTTTGACGGCCCCCATTCGGTGTGCAAGCTTGTAGTATGCTATCAAATCGACCCCCCCGATTGATTCTTTGACGGCATCTCCCATTCGGGTGTGCAAGTTTCTGTAGTATGCTATTAAATCGACCCCCGATTGACTTTGACTGTCTCCCATTCGGGTGTGCAAGTTCTCTGTAGTATGCTATCAAATCGACCCCCGATTGACTTTGACGGTCTCCCATTCGGGTGTGCAAGTTCTCTGGAGTATGCTATCAAATCGACCCCCGATTCACTTTGACGGTCTCCCATGCGGGTGTGGAACTTCTCTGGTATGTTGTATAATATGACCGAGGTGCCCCTACCCCTTACTATAGTGAAATAGTGCCATCCAGTGTACAAGGGCGGACGCTTTCATCACCGTCTCCCACTCGGTGTGTGCACATTCTCGGATCATTTTGTATAGTATGCTATTAAATCGACCCTCGATTGACTCTGACGGTCTCCCATTCGGGTGTGCAAGTTTCTGTAGTATGCTATTAAATCGACCCCCGATTGACTTTGACTGGCTCCTATTCGGGTGTGCAAGTTTCTGTAGTATGCTATCAAATCGACCCCCGATTGACTTTGACGGTCTCTCATTCGGGTGCGTTTCTGTAGTATGCTATCAAATCTCCGACCCCCGATTGACTTTGACGGTCTCCCCATTCGGGTGTGCAAGTTTCGTAGTATGCTATTAAATCGACCCCGATTGATTTTGACGGTTCCTCCCATTCGGGTGTGCAAGTTTCTGTAGTATGTTATTAACCGACTCGATTGATTCTTGACTGTCTCCCCATTCGGGTGCGTTTCTGTAGTATAAGACAAACGACCCCCATTGATTTTGACGGTCTTCCCATTCGGGTGTGTGCAAGTTTCTGTAGTATGCTATTAAATCGACTCGATTGACTTTGGATTTGCCCTCCCCATTCGGTGTGTGCAAGTTTCTGTAGTATGCTATTAAATCGACCTCGATTGACTTTTTGACTGTCTCCCATTCGGGTGTGCAAGTTGCTGTAGTATGCTATTAAATCGACCCCCGATTGACTTTGACGGTCTCCCATTCGGTTGTGCAAGTTTCTGTAGTATGCTATTAAATCGACCCCCGATTGACTCTGACTGTCTCCCATTCGGGTGTGCAAGTTTCTGTAGTATGCTATTAAATCGACCCCCGATTGACTTTGACGGTCTCCCATTCGGGTGTGCAAGTTTCTGTAGTATGCTATTAAATCGATCCCCGATTGACTTTGTCTGTCTCCCATTCGGGTGTGCAAGTTTCTGTAGTATGTTATTAAATCGACCCCCGATTGACTTTGACTGTCTCCCATTCGGGTATGCAAGTTTCTGTAGTATGCTATCAAATCGACCCCCGATTGACTTTGACGGTCTCCCATTCGGGTGTGCAAGTTTCTGTAGTATGTTATTAAATCGACCCTGATTGACTTTGACTGTCTCCTACCTGGTGCAAGTTTCTGTATGTTATCAATCGACCCTGATTGACTTTTTGACGGCCTCCCATTCGGGTGTGCAAGTTTTGTAGTATGCTATTAAATCGACCCCGATGACTTTGACGGTCTCTCTATCCGGTGTGCAAGTTTTGTAGTATATGCTATTAAATCGACCTCTCGATTGACTTTTGACTGTCTCCCCATCTGGTGTGTTTCTGTAGTATGTTGATCAAATCGACCCCGATTGACTTTGACGGTCTCCCATTCGGGTGTGCAAGTTTCTGTAGTATGCTATTAAATCGACCCCCGATTGACTTTGACGGTCTCCCATTCGGGTGTGCAAGTTTCTGTGGTATGCTATCAAATCGCTCCCCGATTGACTTTGACGGTCTCCCATTCGGGTGTGCAAGTTTCTGTAGTATGCTATCAAATCGACCCCCGATTGACTTTGACGGTGTCCCATTCGGGTGTGCAAGTTTCTGTAGTATGCTATTAAATCGACCCCCGATTGACTTTGACGGTCTCCCATTCGGGTGTGCAAGTTTCTGTGGTATGCTATCAAATCGATCCCCGATTGACTTTGACGGTCTGCCATTCGGGTGTGCAAGTTTCTGTAGTATGCTATTAAATCGACCCCCGATTGACTTTGACGGTCTCCCATTCGGGTGTGCAAGTTTCTGTAGTATGCTATTAAATCGACCCCCGATTGACTTTGACGGTCTCCCATTCGGGTGTGCAAGTTTCTGTAGTATGCTATTAAATCGACCCCCGATTGACGTTGACGGTCTCCCATTCGTGTGTGCAAGTTTCTGTAGTATGCTATTAAATCGACCCCCGATTGACTCTGAGGGTCTCCCATGCGGGTGCAAGTTTCTGTAGGCGTTATTAAATCGACCCCGATTGATTTTTGATTTGCCCATTCGGTGTGCAAGTTTCTGTAGTATGTTATTAAATCGACCTCGATTGACTTTTGACGGTCTCCCCATTCGTGCAAGTTTCTGTAGTATGCTATTAACCACCTCGATTGACTTTTGACGGTCTCCCCATTCGGTGTGCAAGTTTTCTGTAGTAGCGTTATCAACCATCGACCGATTGACTTTTGACGGTCTCCCATTCGGGTGTGCAAGTTTCTGTAGTATGCCATCAAATCGACCCCCATTGACTTTTGACGGGTCTCCCCATTCGGTGTGCAAGTTTGTATATATTAAATCGACTTCGATTGACTCTGACGGTCTCCCATTCGGGTGTGCCAGTTCTCTTGGTGCATTTGAAGTATGAGTTGAGTTTAATGAAGTTGATTTCGTCATAGGCACGGTGCTGTGCTGTGCTGTGCCATCGACAACACCAATAAGGAAGGGGCATCTATTTTTACTTAGGCCAGCATACCTAAGTTAAAGCAAACTCCCCTTGCCAATACAAGAAGGAAGAGGATTTCTTATAGTCTAATAAACAATTCATCATGACCAAATACAGTATCTAACACAGGGGGTCCGGGGGCGCAGCCCCCGGTTAGCAACTAACCATTTGATTGCATTATCTCTGAGAATAGTTAGCAATTATCCATTTGATTGCATTATCCCAGGTTAAGGGGGGTTGTGTGTGGTTCCATATCACCAGATTTATTAAAAAACTCTACGTCAGGCTAAACAGTTTAGGCTAGATAGTACGATACGATACGAAGTCATTAGTTAAGAGGTGAAAGAAGATTAGTAGGAATTGAAGAAAAAGGTGGTGAAACTGAAATACAGTAGGAGTAGAAAGAATCTGGGCTCAACCAGATCGCTTCATCTTTCTTATTGGTGTTTTGTCTTTGTTCTGCTCCCTTGGGTCGTCAGACCTTTGTATTAATATTGGTTTATTTATATAATGCTGCTTATTATTATTATTTTTGTTATTGTTGGAGTTAGTGAGCCCGCCCAGGTCCTTGTGTAACTGGGAGGGTAGTCACATTTTTTTTTGGTGTTAGTTAAGTGTTAGTTGTGTTAGTCTAAAGGTACACTGTATGCCAGGTTCTTAGTGGAGCTGGTTGGTCACTCTCATCTTTATTCCTCTAGTAATGTTTTATGTAGAAATGTGTATATTGAGGCAGGAGGTGGTTCAATTACTTCTTCCTGTCTATATTATTTTTCCAGTTTTGATATGTTTTTGTGTTAAGTTCAGTCACTTTTTTCCAAATATTTACAGCTTTGTTGTGTATATCTACATTGATTGCTAAGAGGTTTGCTCTCTTGTGTAGCTGTTCATTATTGATGTGGTCTGTATATTTTATGTTATATATAAATCTGAGGGCTATATTTTGTACTGTTTGTAACCTTTTAATGCGCGTTTTACTAAGGGTGTTCAATGGGATGGGTGGGTAGTCCATAATTGATTTGACAAGGGCAATATAAATCTTTCTTTTGTTATTAATGCTAAGGTTCTTAAAGCGTTTTATTTTTGATAATCTTATTCTTGCCTGTCGTTCTTTATCTTTTAAGTATGTTATATATCCTCTTTTGTTAGTTTCCAATCCAAGCATCCTTGTGTCTTCAGTGTCGTATGGTATGTCTTATTTGATTTATTATTTATTCTGTTTTAATCTTGGCTATTGGCATTATCTGAATTGTTCTTATTTGTCCCTGATTTTCCATTTTTCTCAAAAATCATTTATGTTTTTATCGCCTTACCGTGTAGAGTGCCAGCAATTGAGTTTGATTTTCCTGGCATATATTGAGTAATATCATCAGCAACATTACATATTCACTAAAGGGGGTAGGTTGAGGTGTGTCTGAAGTATAAATTGTATATAGTGTTTGAGAAAGGCATCCTCCTTGAGGTACTCCACTCTCAAGATTAAACATAGTTCCTAAAAAGTTTCCAATTTGAATTTGTGCTCTCCTATCATCTAAATAGTTACACAATATTCTTAGCATGTATTCGTTAAGTCCCAGTTTTAATATTTTATATTTCAAGCCTAAATGCCCAACTTTATCAAAAGCCTTAGAAACATCCCTTAAAATTATATTTATCTGGTTACCCTTGCTTTTTTCTATTGCAATTATTTCCGTTATTATAGCTATTGCAGTTAGGGTATTTCTATTGGGCATAAATCCATGTTGTCTGTTGTTAGTTTTCCCATGTTGTGTTAAAAAGGCTATAAGTCTTGAATTTAATATTTTTTCCAATAGTTTCCCGGTAATTTCTAATAAAGATATTGGCCTGTAGTTTAATATTTTCTTATTGTCCTTACCCTCTTTAGGAATAAATATCATTTTAACATATTTTAGTTTGTCTGGAAAGTAACCAGTTATTAAGCATGCGTTATAAATGTTTAATAGTCTATTTAAAATGTTTTCAGGTAGATTCATGATCATATTTCGTGTAATACCTGTGAGCCCAGGGGCTTTTTCCTTAAATTTCCTCAGACAGTGCATCATTTCTCCCATGGTTATTATTTGATTATTAGGTAATAAGTTATAGTCTATATATTGCCTTGGGGTGATTCTATGTATTCGTGTTCACTATCAAAATCTTCATTTTCCTCATCTGATATTTTAAAAACTTTTAACCATTCCCTTTTGAATGCTGACTCTTGTTCATTTTCTCAAAGTAGTCTTTTAAGTTCATTTCAGTCTTTAATTTATGGTGTTTTTTGTTTGTTGTGCCCCTCATCTTGTTTATGGAAGTCCAAAATGTTTTTGTGCCTTAGTCGTTGTCAGCTGCCATTATAATATCATTCCATTTTTATTGTTTGCTCTTACATGCGTTCTTAATTTTATCTGTGGTGCTATCTGTGTCGTATATAGTGTTACGAACCCTCCACCCAGCACTACGAAGCACGCCATCTATTGTCCTGATCTACCCACCCAGCAACGACGAGCAACGCGCACTAGGACGAGACGAGCATGACTCGTCTTAGTTACCACCCGGGAGGCTCTCTCCCTATCCTGGTTGCTGCGTCACCTCCACTCCGAGGAGAGCACTTGCCTGGAAGTGACCAGGATCATCTATCCTCTAAACCTACGTACGTGCAGTGACTACCTACCGTCTTCTACAATACTCAGCCTTACTCGTCAGCCATCTCAGCTCCTCACTTAAGTATTTGTATCTTGTATTGCCTCCCCCACGTCCACTTGCTTCAAAATTGTTTATGTTTTATTATTATGTATATACTGTTAATGTTTAGGTTAAGTTTGGTTAAGGGTAATTTATAAGCTGAATATTTTGTTAAGGGATTTATGGTACTTTATTATACACAACGAAAACTCGCATCCTTTGTCTACCCTTTTATAGTCCGATTGTCTTTGTTTGTTTTTTTTTGTTACCGGTTGGGATCTGGGTAGACGTATAACTATATTCTAAATCCCCAACTCGTAACAAATGGCGACCGTGACAGGACTCGACCTTAAGTACCATATTCCTTCCCCCCTTGTTACTCATTGTTAATCATTTCTCCCAGTCACTTCTGTTCACAATTGCTTTACGGTGGTTTAAAAGTTCCTTCATATGTGTGTGCATATATTGGTATTATCGTACAGTAAGAGTGACAGCCGTAGGATATTAGGTTCCAAGTGTCATAAGGCTTACCTGTTATTACACGTGGCAGTCGTGTAGTAAGTCTTATCGAGTGTAGGGAAGAATCCGGATCTGTTTAATGCCGTACCTCACTCCAGAGTAGGCTGTTCCATAAATACTAGTTTACGGTGAAGTGATATCTTGGGACGCCCTGCTCTACCAGGACCCCATAATTATAAAGCCTCAATTATTGTTCTTCTCATTATCTCATTCAGGGTCAATCATACCATTTATCAGGGTTGTTAATCCGGATCTTTATATTAATGCCGTAATACGCCCTACCTCTTTCAAGTATATCAGGGTTGTTAATACGGATCTTTATATTAATGCCGTAATACGCCCTTCCTCTTTCAAGTATATCAGGGTTGTTAATCCGGATCTTTATATTAATGCCGTAATACGCCCTACCTCTTTCAAGTCTCTTATCCTTATCTAAGGATCTTCTCAGAAGAACAATAATCATAAGTGTAATTTTCCTAGGTATAACTTGGTTAGTTTTCGGGACTTTCTGGTTATCCACTGCCGTGATATTTTCTAGGGTTATCCACTTATTCATCTTTGGACCATTAGTTAATTTATCCTATTTTTCTTAACAATGGCCACCTCAGGTTTTGATCTTCAGGATTTTATTGAAAATCCTTCCGTAGCTAAATTACGTGTTAATATCCTGAAGAAAGAATGGAAAGAAATAGCCAACTATTATAATATCCCATTTTCACAGCAACTGACTAAGGAAATGTTAAAAAATCATGTGATTGAAGTGCTGGTTCAACATGAAGTTTTAAAAGAATCCGCTGTTGACAGATTAACGCCCATGTCCAAGAAACTTCAACGCCTTAGAACTGGAACGAGCTAGGTTCGAGTTCCAAATCAAAATGAAAGAACTCGAGTTGGAGCAGGAGTCGGAACAGGCCAAGTTGCAGCATGAAGAAAAGTTGGAACAGGCCAAGTTGGAACAGGCCAAGTTGGAGCATGAGGGAAGGTCGGAACAGGCCAAGTGGGAGCATGAGGAAATGATGGAACGGGCCAAGTTGGAGCAGGAGGTTAGACTGAAAGAACTACAGGTAAGAGAGATAGAAGTCACCTTAACATCGGAGTTTAGATCAAAGGAAGTGGCATTAAGAGAGAAACTAGCTGCTTTTAACCCTGCTACTGCTTCTTCCCTTGTTCCCGGGTTTGATGAATCCGATATGGACGGGTTATTTAGGACTTTTGAGAAAATAGCCGGGAAGAATGAGTGGCCAAAGGACCAGTGGGTGTCAGTGTTAGTTCCTAAATTATATGGTAAGGCTCGTAGAGTTTATAACTGTTTAGACCAGACTGATGACTATGATAACGTAAAAAGAATATCCTCACCTCTTATGCTATCACGCCAGATGGATACCGGCAGAAGTTTGCAAACCAACCAAACCATTTTCCCACACCTTGTTGAGTTTGAGCTCAAGAAAAGCTTAGGTTTTTTAAGAAGTGGTTAGAGGTTACAGAGACCTCCACATTTCAGATTTGTTAAATTTGGTAGTCCTGGAAGAGTGGAAGAGCAAGATACCATTTCACATCTTGAAGCATGTGGAGGAGCGTGGAGAGGTTAATTTAGGGCGTGCTGCTGAGCTGGCTGATGCGTACGCTTTGTTGGAGGAGTCACTGGGCAGTAGAGAACGTGGTACTTTCCGACATGTTAGGTCCTCCTCTGATGATAACCTTGGGGACGTGAGTGGTAGGTCGAAAGGTCCCACACCTACCCCCCCTGATGCAACCAAGCTTACTTGTTCTTACTGTAAAAACCCAGGCCATACAATCCAGAGTTGTAAACACCCAAAGTGTCGAATTGTTAAAAGTAGTTCCCTGGATCCCAAATCCAAACCAATAGCAAACACCAATGTGGAAAGGCCCCATCAGGATCTCTTCTCTTCATTCACCTATGAGGGAAAAATTTCAATCATAGAGGGGTCTCGTTCTTTCCCTATTCGTATACTACGTGATACGGGCGCAGCACAATCTATCCTCCTGTTTAACGTCATTCCTGA
>NW_024710673.1:0-6386 GCF_018991925.1 Homarus americanus | reverse complement strand
TTCCCGGAGCAGCCAGGTCAACTGTTGCTGGCCCATACCAACCTCCCCTGAACCCTCCTCCCCACCGGAATATCAACAAGTTCTCGCCAGAAGTCATAATTTCATTTAGGAAAGAATGGAACCATGTTAAACAGAGGTGAACAGTGGTGAACAGTGCTTAAGTCAGTGAGAACAACTCAACAGTAACACACCTGTTAACCTTCACACAGTGAGGTCCCAGGTACCCAGTGATAACGGCCCGTGATAACCAGCGATGTGTTAATCCGTCTACGATAGGAAGGCCTGGGACCAAACCTCACTCATATAACACCATCTGTGAGGGAATTACTACACCACATGTCCCTCATAACACCATCTGTGAGGGAATTACCACACCACGTCAGGTCCCTAATAACACCATCTGTGAGGGAATTACTACACCACGTGAGGACCCTCATAACACCATCTGTGAGGTAATTACACCACGTGAGGTCCCCCATAACACCATCTGTGAGGGAATTACTACACCACGTGAGGTCCCTCCTAACACCATCTGGGAGGGAGTTACTACACTACGTATTTGCTGTTCAACACGTACAATCCTACATTAATCTGTATGTTCACTGTATGTTCCTTTACCTTTCTCTAATGAAGGCTTTTGTTAAACTACCAATGTATGTAATAAGTCATTTATGTCCAATGTATATTTTCAGCCTTCGGGCTGCAGAACTTTTTCAATAAACCGTTAATTATTATTACATATTATTATTATTACACACACACACACACACACACACACACTCTCTCTCTCTCTCTCTCTCTCTCTAATAGGACCACCACTGTCGCCCGGCCCACCAAACTCCTCGATATATATTGCTCTATAAACTGTCCTGACTCTAAATTAACGAGCTCTATATTTTCTTCGCTACCGTCCGCCGTAGACAGCTTTGTTGACCTCTCATTTCCAATATGGCGGAGTTAATGCCCCGGACGGTCTGGGTGAGGAGGTGACGGCAGCCATATTTAGCTCACTACTGTGATATACGGACACTCGGACAACCAAATCCCAGGCTAGAGGGTTTCATCGGACAATTACCCAGTTGGACATAATCCCACCCGACGAGTAATGAAGCGGACAAAACCCCACTAGTTTATGTTTGTTTTTTCTTTTGGTCGTAATACCCTGTTAGGTTAGGTTCGTTTTTTCTACGTTAGATTAGGCTACGATTGGAGTGAGGTGGTCGAGTGGATAGAACACACACCTACTGTTCCATAGCTCAGAGGTTCGATTCCCGGTGGCTCCCAGTTCACCCAGCTTACTACTTGGGGGGAGTGAAGGCGGTCGAGTACAGTACAGTACAGTACCGGCCACGCTGCCTCCTTGTGTACCGAAGGCTTAGTGTACAGTGTGCTGTATCCACACTGTCCCGAACCCACTTTCACTTTTTTCAAGCTACGTTCAGTTATATTAAGCTAAGTTAGGTTAGGTTAGGTTAGGTTCATTTAAGTCAGACCATGTTAAGCAGGATCTCATTTAACAAGTAATTACAGTAAGACCACAAGAGTAACTCACTCCTTCTCAAAGCACTATTCTTAGGCTGTGTGTCCAAGGATAAAGTGTCATAAACCCTTACCCCCTGCAGGACTGGCGAGCTAATCATCACGTCTGACTAGCCAAAATGTTGAATAATTCATATCTCATGCAGACGTTCAATTATCCAGCGTCCATATACGGGGGGTCTGGGCCGTGGGGTGGTGGGCAGACTTAATGCGCTACGCTGTGAGGTCTTTTTACATGCCTTCCCTCCACCGTGCTTAAGGGCACCGGATTATGAATAGCAAAACACGACAAAATTAATAGTTTGCCCCGAATCTAATAGGTACTTGGTGCCCGTTTTCTTTGATTTTATCTCTATATGGGACCCGTTTTCTTTTTGCTTTTGCTCTTTTTTTCCCTAGGAAGTTTTACAGCCCTATCTGTATATGGTCAAGCGGCGACGTTTATCGGGTGGAAAAAAACATTTTCACATACCGTCTATCGCGAGTCATTTACATAATTTGATACCATCGCTGACCTAAGGAAGACTATGCCGACAAATAATACCATGAACCAGTGTCGGGGAGGGGGGGGGGACTGTTCTATATGATGTTTTATTTCGTTGATTAAAAAAAGAGAATGGTCATAAGAGTGAATATTGCACACACACACACACACACACACACACACACACACACACACACATATAAGCCAGGAAGATAAAATAACTTCCTAAATATACATAAAAGTTTCAAATGAACAACAATGTAAATATTCTCCTAAAATAAGATGAAATTGTATACATCTTCAAACATTATCTAACCCGAAAACTAATGACAATAAATTAAACCAAACTCCGAAAAGAAGAAAATGGTGACAGATGTAAATACGTTTATACTGAATTTACAAAAAAAAATGGAAACTTTCAACATGGAGTCAAAACCGAGGACTTTGTTATATGACTAAGAGATCTGTAAGTCCGAGACCAACATCGACCAATAAGAATCCAGCTCTTATATGGTAGAGGTTGTTATTGGTCTAAAGAAACATGCGGAAACAAATGAACCAGAGGAAAAAAATATCAAAAAGGTTCATCCGATTTATGTGTTCTAAATAAAGAGAAGAGAATCATTATAGTTACTAGTCAGGTTAAGCACTATACCGAGGACAGTTAAACCACCACCTATGAGCTATAACTAGAGCCAGCCAGGTTAACACATCTCAAGTTAAGAGGGAAAAACTTAACTCTCGTATCTCTGAGAATCCATATTTGTCTCGTAACTTAAGAGAGTTAATCAGATACTTGTACAATCTCACGTTACCAGTTTAGGGGGAAATATTGCTTTGTCTGAGATTTCCTTCCATATTAGTGTGACCGAAGTGATACTGTCAGTCTGTCTGTTTCCTCCCCCTCCATCTTCCCGTCATGCCTCCCTAATTACCAACCTCCCTTCCTCCACACCTGTCTAAATCTCTCCCTTCCCTCACCCAGTGCTTGCTAAACTCTTTCCCCTTCCGTCACGTCTCCACCTCCCTACACCCTTCCTAACTCTCCTCTCCCCTCCTCCTCCTTCTTCTCTTCCTCTGTCTTTTACTCCTTCACTTCCTCCTCTTCCCCACCTCTCTCTGGCCCTCACATCTTCCTTCTCCTCCCCCTCTTCCTATCCCATCCCTACTCCTCCCCCGCTTCCACCCCTACCTCCTCCTCTCCCCAGTCTCTTCCTCTTCCCTCCTCCTCCTCCTCCTCCTCCTCCGTGATGGCCCTCCAGATAGACTTCCCTCTTCGATTGTCCTCTTAGTTGTTTTATAGAGCCATGAACCCTCTTATAAGGAGACCTGACTCACTCCCACCAACTTTTACCACATTTTTTAGGTCTTGGCGGAGCGACTGTGACAAAGGCATAAGAGGGAAGGAAACCCCCCTCTCCTCCTCCTTCCTTCCCTCACCCCTTTTCTCTCAACCCCCTACGAGAAGACCCCTTTTAAACCCCCTTCCCCCTTTATGGTTATGTAGTATTTCTAGATATAACGTAATATACCCTAATTCAATCTTACCTATACTATATTAACCTAACCTAACTTATACACTACAATAACCTAACTTAATCTCGCTCCAACATCAAATAACCTAAGCATGATTAACTCCATATGAAACGACCAGAACCCCATTACACACACACACGTACAAGCACACACACACACACACACACACACACACACACACACACACACACACACACACACACACGTCACCATGGGTCCAAGGTAAGTCCCACAAGGTGATGGAGGACTTTCAGCTCTATTAAACTTTTTACAACATCAAGCACACGTGAGCAACCCAGTACAAGAGTCCCTTCTAGGTGAGAGAGAGAGATCCTCACCTAAGCCACTATCAGCCTGTTCTCTCCAGCCGCCTCACCACAGGTATTGTGTTGTGTTGTATATTATATAAGAATACATTCCTATTATTGTGTGTGTGCGTGTGTGTGTGTTCCTTGTGAACATAGAGACTGAACATCTACACTGACAATTAAAGCTTACAGGGATTTCTTATTTTTCCTTTTATCTGTTGACTGAGAGATTAGTGACAGATCATTACACACCACACACACACACACACACACACACACACACTCCAGTCACCACATCTCACCAGGTATTCAGTTCAGGTTGACGGTCGTGCCCTCCACCTGGTCATGCGTCACACTACACTATTCTCTACACGTCTCATGTCATCCTCAGTTAAAGCTAAGGCACACCCAGCCGTCCTGTCCAGTGTCTGTGGCGGACTCTTTAACTCTTTTAAAAAACACATGATCTTCTTTTTGTTTTGTTGGGTTTTGTTTATTTATTTATGTACAGGTGAGTTAATAATAAGGTCCATAGTGGTTGTAATTTTTATGGAACGGTTGTATATAATAATAACAGCAACAATGACAATACTACTGCTACTACTACTACTACTACTACTACTACTACTACTACTAACAATAATAATAAAATAATAATAACAACTACTCTACCATCACACTAATCCCCCTCTCTCACCACACACACACACACACACACACACACACACACACACACACACACTTTCTCACAGTTTTACACCCAAAAGAAAAACGTTCAGGACGACAATTGGCGGAAGAGGTGCGTGACAGTATTAATCTGGGGGAGTTCTCTTTGCCGTTCACCAATCTGGACAAGTCGTAGATGCGTATCTGAGGCTGTGACCTGCACGAGCCTCCCTGACCTGCACGAGCCTGTCCGACCTGCCTGTACCCCGGGGGATGTGTAAGATGGTCAATGTTAGATAAGTACCACGAACACCGGAGTTAAATCTATTTGTTGCGTAGTATTATTTTTTTAAGCTCGTAATCCGTATCTACTCTAACCTATTATGAACTAAATTACGTGTCGGTAATGTTGAACTGTTCTAACGTAATTTAATAAAACTTAAACCTACTTCATCCTAACCTAACCTAATGAAACTAACCTTAAACCTACATAAAATAAAATCGTAAAAGAATAAAATATAACAACAGTGAGAAAAAAAATATACCACAGTATCAACAAAAGCTAAAAGAACAAATACTATCTGTTATGGTAAAAGAATGACGTTGACTTTATTTACCTGAAGCTCTCCTCCTCCACACCTGTCAACAAACACCTGCGCAACACTCATTACTATAAACATATGTAACCTAAACACATACTAGACTTTGACTTATAAACAATTCCTCTGAAGACACAAACAAAAAAATTCCTCAAATGACAATAAAAAAGGAAGTTACAAATATTTTTTTTCAGGTGAGCTAAAAAAAAAACAAAAAAAACATGTATAGATAGTTCAGGAAATATACCACACACACACACACACACACACACACACACACACACACACACACACACACCCACACACACCCACACACACACACACACACACAGTTATGTAGGTGGGGTATGTATAGTTCCTGAGGTGGCATACCAATGTTGGATAAACACAAAAACTCTCTTCTGCTACTAACACTACTGGTGGCGGTGTGTGTGTGTGGGTGTGTGTGTGTGTGTGTCGATAAGTCTTTGTGCTTCTTGTCTTTCCGTGGTATTGTCATTCTCTTTGGTCTCTTTCTTTCATTCTTCATTTATCTCTCTTTCTCTCCCTTTTCTACTTTTGTTTTCCTTTTTATTCAGTCTCTACCCTCTCTCTCTCTCTCTCTCTCTCTCTCTCTCTCTCTCTCTCTCTCTCCATACATAACCTCGACGGCTTCCTATAGACACGAGACCACTAACAGAACCCCGATACCCGAGACACCTCAATTTTTACGACATTTAACCCTCAAATACTAATTATCATTCCACTCACATACGATCACTTGTCCGGTCAAATATCAGCGTTCCCTCTCATCTAACATTCACTCCCTACTCCCACTCCTCGGCGTCTTATTTAATCCCAGAATATTATACATCCAGGGATACTCCACCAAACAGAGGCTTCAAAAACACCATTTATATGATAGTCTCGTTCCATATTCATACGGTAATGTAACGTAGTTTAATGAAGTCCCAACCCTCCCCTCCCCTCCCTTCCCTCCCTAACCCCAGAGACGATAAATCATAGTTAGTGCTGATAATTACGTCAATGAAACCCAGATTCCTAATCAATCAACATAAAATGGACACCAGTCTTCAGTACTCGTGAGATCAGATCAAAGATATATTAGACTCATCCTATCATTCAATATTCATAAATTAACCTCAACTCTACGATGTTTATAAAGACTTTCAATTCACCACTCAATCATTATGTCACTGTATCAAGATAATTAAATCAATCATGAGGAGAAAATTACCATTAATCATATGACTT
>NW_024710672.1:0-24214 GCF_018991925.1 Homarus americanus | reverse complement strand
ATGCCACGTATTGCTACTCACAGGTGCACCCCTGACACTCCCAGTTACACTCTGACACCCCAGGTACACCCTCTGAAACTCCCAGGAACACCTCCGATATTCCCAGGTACACCTCTGACACTCCCCAGGCACTCCTCTGACACCCCGGTTCACCCCGCCACCCTGCGCACTTCTGACACCCCTGGCACACCTCTGACACCCCCAGGTACACCTCTGACACCCCAGGTACACCTCTCTGACACCCCTGTACACCTCTGACACCCCCAGGCACACCTCTGACACCCCAGGTACACCACTGACACTCCCAGGTACACCTCAGACACTCCCACCCTCACACCCCAGGTACACCTCAGACACCCCAGGCACACCTCTGACACTCCCAGGTACACCTCTGACACCCCAGGTACACCTCCTGACACTCCCAGGTACACCTCTGACACTCCCAGGCACACCCTGACACCTGCTGCACACCTCTGACACTCCCAGGCACACCTCTGACACCCCAGGTACACCTCCTCTGACACTCCCAGCCACTCCTGTACACCTGCACACCCCAGATGCACCTCTGACGTCTCCCAGGTGCACCTCTGACACTCCCAGGTACACCTCTGACAATCCTGTACACCTCCTGATACCCCAGGTACACCTCCGATACTCCCAGGCACACTCCTGACACCCCACCCTCTGACACTCCCTGGTACACACCTGATACTCCCAGGTACACCAATGACACTCCCAGGTACACCTCGGCACTCCCAGATCCACCTGACATTCCCAGGTACACCTCTGACACTCCATACACCTCTGACACTCCCAGGTACCTCCTCTGACACCCCAGGCACACCTCGACACTCCCAGGTACACCTCACGCTCCCAGGCACCGGTGACCTCCCAGGTACCCTCCTGACACCCCTGGTACACCCATACCCCAGGCACACCACTGACACCCTATACGCCTCCTGGCACCCCAGTTACACCCTGACACCCCAGATACAACTTTGACAATCCCAGGTACACCCCAGACACTCCCAGGGACACATCTGACACTCCCAGGTACCCTCTGACTCCTGGTTCACCTCTGACACTCCCAGGCATACCCTCAGATACTCCCAGTTACAACTCTGAAACTCCCAGGTACACCTCTGATACTCCCAGGCATCCTCTCTCTGACACTCCCAGGTATACCTCTGACACTCCCAGGTACACCTCTGACACCCCCTGCGTACACCTCCGATACCCCAGGTACACCTCTGACACCCCCAGGTACTCCCTCTGACACACCCTGTTCACATCTGACACTCCCAGGCACACCTCTGACATCCCAGGTACACCGCAGACCTCCAGGCACACCCCCAACACCCCAGGTACACCTCTGACACCCAGTACACCTTGACACTCCCAGGTACACCTTTGACACTAGGTCCACCTTGACACTAGGTATACTTTGACACTAGTTACACCTCTGATACTCCCAGGTATTCCTCTGACACCCATGTACACTCAGACACTTCCATGTACACTCAGACACTTCCCATGTACCAGACACTTCCATGCACACCTCAGACACTTCCAGGCACACCCCAGACACCTCCAGGTACACCTCAGACACCCCAGTACACCCTCAGACACTCCCAGGTACACCCTCTGACACCCCAGGTACACCCTCTGATACTCCCCTGTATACCTCTGACACCCCAGGAACACCTCCCGATACCCGGTACACCACTGACACTCCCAGGTACTCCTCTGCTCTCCCTGGTTCACATCTGATTCTCCCAGGTACACCTCTGACACTCCCAGGTACACCTCTGACACTCCCAGGTACACCTCTGACACCTTCTACACCTCTGACACTCCCAGTACACCTCTGACACCCAGGTACCCCTGACACTCCCAGGTACACCTCTGACACCCCAGGCACACCTCTGACACCCCCCAGGCTCACCCCTGACACTCCTGTACACCTCCTGACACCCCAGGCACCTCTGACACCCCAGGCACACCCTGACACCCCAGGCACACCTCTGACACCCCAGGCACACCTTGACACCCCAGGCACACCCCTGACACTCCCAGGCACACCTCTGACACTCCCAGGCACACCTCTGACACTCCCGGCACACCCCCTGACACTCCCAGGCACACCTCTGACACTCCCAGGTACACCTCTGACACTCCCAGTACACCTCTGACACTCCAGGTCACCTCTGACACCCAGCGCCACCTCTGACACTCCCAGGTACACCTCTGACAATTCTGCCACACCTCCCCTGACACCCCAGGCACACCCCTGACACTCCCAGTCACACCCTGACACTCCCAGCCACCCTGACACTCCCAGGCACCCTTGACACTCAGCACCCCTGACACCCCAGGTGCACCCTGACACTCCCAGGTGCACCCCCTGACACCCCAGGTGCACCTCACTCCCAGGTACACCCCTGACACTCCCAGGCACACCCCTGACACTCCCAGGCACACCCCTGAAACTCCCAGAACACTTCCATACTCAGGTACTCTCTGACACTCCCTGGTTCACCTCTGCCACTCGGGTACACCTCTGACACTCCCTGGTACACCTCTGACACCCCTGGCACACCTCTGACACCCCCCACCCCTAGGTACACCCCAGACACCTTAGGCACACCTCTGACACCTACACCACTGACACCCCAGGCACACCTGTGACACTCCCAAGCACACCTGTGACACCCCAGGCATACCCCACACACACCCAGGTACACCCTGACACCCCAGGCACTCCTCTGACACTCCCTGGTTCACCTCTGACACTCCCAGGTACACCTCAGATACCCCAGCACCTCCTCTGAAACTCCCAGGTACACCTCTGACACTCCCAGGTGTACCTCTGACACTCCCAGGTACACCTCTCACTCCAGGCACACCTCTGACACTCCCAGGTACACCTGTGCGACCTGCAGGAACACCTCTAACACTACCAGGTACACCTTTGACACTCCCAGGTACACCTTGACACCCCAGGTCCACCCTTTGACACCCCAGTTACACCTCTGATACTCCCAGGAATTCCTCTGACACCCATATACACCCTCAGACACTTCCATGCACACCTCAGACACTCCATGCACACCTCAGACACTTCATGTACACCTCAGACACCCTGCAGCCACCAGACACCCCAGGCACACCTCTGACACTCCCAGGTACACCTCTGACACCCCAGTACACCTCTGATACCCCAGGTATACCTCTGACACTCCCAGGAACACCTCCGATACTCCCAGGTACACCACAGACACTCCCAGGTACACCTCTGACACTCCCAGGTACAACTCAGACACCCTAGGCACACCTGTGACACTCCCAGGCACACCCCACACACTCCCAGGTACACCTGACACTCCCAGGTACACCACTGACACCCTAGGTACACCTCTGACACCCCAGTTACACCTCTGACACCCGGTAAACATCTGATACCCCAGGCACTCTAATACTCCCAGGTACACCTCAGATACTCCCAGTTACACCCGACACTCCCAGTTACGCCTGACACTCCCAGTACACACCCCTGACACCCACTTACACCCCTGACACTCCCAGGTGCACCCTCGACACTCCCAGACACCTCTGACACTCCCAGGTACACCTCTGAAACTCCCAGGAACACCTCCGATACTCCAGGTACACCTCTGACACCCCAGGTACTCCTCTGACACTCCTGGTTCACCTCTGCCACCCGGTACATTTCTGACACTCTGGTACACCTCTGACACCCCCAGGCACACCTCTGACACCCCAGGTACACCTCCTGACACCCCCAGGTACACCCCTGACACCCCCAGGCACACCCTCAGACACCCCACACCTCTGACACCCCAGGTACACACCGACACCCCAGGCACAACCCAGACACTCCCCAAGCACACCTCACACACTCCCAGGTACACCTCTGACACCCCTAGGTACACCTCTGACACTCCCAGGTACACCTCTGACACTCCCAGGTACACCTCTGACACCCTAGGTACACCTCTGACACTCCCCAGGTACACCCCACACTCCCAGTACACCTCTGACACCTGCTGCACACCGCTGACACCCAGGTACCCTCTGACACTCCCAGGCACACCTCTGATACTCCCAGGTATTCGTCTGGCACTTCCAGGTACAACTCTGACACTCCCAGGCACACCTCAGACACTCCCAGGTGCACCTCTGACGTTCCCAGGTGCACCTCTGACACTCCCAGGTACACCTCCGATACCCCAGGTACACCTCCGATACTCCCAGGTACACCTCCGATACTCCCAGGTACACCTCTGACACTCCCAGGTACTCCTCTGACACTCCTGGTACACACCTGATACCCCAGGTACACCAATGACACTCCCAGGTACACCTCTGGCACTCCCAGATATACCTCTGACATTGCCAGTACACCTCTGACACCCCAGGTACACCTCTGACACCCCAGGTACCCTCTGACACCTGCTGCACACCTCGGACACCCCAGGCACACCTCTGACGTCTCCGGTGACTCTCCCAGGTACCCTCTGAACTCCTGGCACACACCTGATACTCCCAGGTACACCACTGACACTCCCAGGTACGCCTCTGGCACTCCCAGTTACACCTCTGACACTCCCAGATACAACCTTTGACAACCAGGTACACCTGAGACTCCAGGACACATCTGACACTCCCAGGTACTCCTCTGACACCCCTGGTTCACCTCTGACACTCCCAGGTACACCTCAGATACCCCAGTTACACCTCTGAAACCCCAGGCACACTGATACCCCAGGCATTCTCCACCCAGGCACACCCTGACACCCGGCACACCTCCGATACCCAGGCACACCTCTGACACCCAGTTACTCCTCTGACACACCCTGGTTCACATCTGACACCCCAGGTACACCTCTGACATTCCCTGGTACACCTGTGACTCCTGCAGGAACACCTCTAACACTCCCAGGTACACCTCTGACACTCCCAGGTATACCTCTGACACTCCCAGGCATACCTCTGACACTCCCAGGTACACTTTGACACCCCAGGTCCACCTTTGACACTCCCAGGCATACCTTTGACACCCCAGTTACACCTCTGATACTCCCAGGTATTCCTCTGACACCCATGCACACCCCAGACACCTCCATGTACACCCTCAGACACTTCCATGTACACCCCAGACACTCCCAGGTACACCTCAGACACTTCCAGGCACACCTCAGACACCCCAGGCACACCTCAGACACCCCAGGTACACCTCTGATACCCAGGCATACCCTCTGACACTCCCAGAACACCTCCTACCCCAGGTACACCACTGACACTCCCAGGTACTCCTCTGTCTCTCCCTGGTACACCTCTGACACCCCAGGTACACCTCTGACACTCCCCAGGTACACCTCCCACACTGTGCACACCTCTGACACCCCAGGTACACCTCTGACACCCCAGGCACACCTCTGACACCCCCAGGCACACCCCCTGACACCCCCGGCACACCTCTGACACCCCAGTGACACCTCTGACACTCTGGTTCACCCTGAGACCCCAGGTACACCTCTGACACACTCCCAGGTACACCCTCTGACACTCCCAGGTACACCTCTGACACCCTGCACACCTCTGACACTCCCAGGCAACACCCTGACACACCCAGGTACACCTCTGACACCCCAGGTACACCTCTGACATTCGGTACACCTCTGATACTCCCAGTTACACCTCTGATACTCCCAGTTACGTCCGACACTCCCAGTTCCACCCTGACACCCCAGTTACACCCCTGACACCCCAGGCACACCCTGACACCCCAGTTACACCCTGACACCCCAGGTACACCCCTGACACCCCAGTTACACCCCTGACACTCCCAGTTACACCCCTGACACCCCAGGTGCACCCCTGACACTCCCAGGTACACCCCTGACACTCCCAGGTACACCTCTGAAACTCCCAGGAACACCTCCGATACCCCAGGCACACCTCTCACCCCAGGTACTCCTCTGACACTCCCTGCTCACCTCAGCCACTCCCTACAACCTCTGACACTCCCAGACCAGGTACACCTCTGACACCCCAGGTACACCTCAGACACCCCAAGTACACCTCTGACACTCCCAGGTACACCACTGACACCCCAGGTACAACTCAGACACCCCAAGTACACCTGTGACCCTGCACACCTCACACACCCCAGGTACACCTCCTGACACCCCAGGTACACCACTGACACCCCAGGTACACCTCTGACACTCCCAGGTACACCTCTCTGACACTCCCAGGTACACCTCTGACACTCCCAGGTACACCTCTGACACTCCAAGGTACACCGCTGACACTCCCAGGTACAACTTTGACACTCCCAGGTACACCTCAGACACTCCCAGGTACACCTCCGATACTCCCAGGTACACCTTCGATACTTCCAGGTACACCTCTGACACTCCCAGGTACTCCTCTGACACTCCCTGGTTCACCTCTGACACTTCCAGGTACACCTCTGACATTCCCTCGTACACCTCTGAGAGCCAAGGTACACCTTTAACACTCCCAGGTACACCTTTAACACTCCCAGGTACACCTTTAACACTCCCAGGTACACCTCTGACACTCCCAGGTACACCTCTGACACTCTCAGGAACACCTCTGACACTCTCAGGAACACCTCCGACACTCCTCAGGAACACCTCCGACACTCCCAGGTACAGCTCCGACACTCCCAGGTACCTTGACACTCCCAGGTACACCTCTGATGCTCCCAGGTACACCTCTGACACTTCCAGGTACTACTCTGACAATCCCAGGTACCTCAGACACTCCCAGGTACACCTCAGACACTCCCAGGTACCTCAGACACTCCCAGGTGCACCTCTGACGTTCCCAGGTACCTCTGACTCTCCCGTACCTCTGTGCTCCCAAGTACACCTCTGATACTCCCAAGTACACCTCCGATACTCCCAGGTACCTCTGCCTCCCAGGTACTCTCTGATGCTCCCAGTTCTCTGATACTCCCAGGTACCTCTGACACTCCATGTGCCCCCTCAGACACTTCAATTTACACCTCAAACACTTCCATGTACACCTCAGAC
Organism: Homarus americanus; assembly: GCF_018991925.1. NCBI lineage: Eukaryota > Metazoa > Arthropoda > Malacostraca > Decapoda > Nephropidae > Homarus > Homarus americanus. Next base: position 17,126 of record NW_024710672.1, on the reverse strand, counting down.
ACTCCCAGGTACACCTCAGACACTCCCAGGTACACCTCAGACACTCCCAGGTACACCTCAGACACTCCAGTGCCTCAGACACTCCCAGGTACACCTCAGACCTCCCAGGTACCTCGAAACTCCCAGGTACACCTCAGACACTCCCAGGTACACCTCAGACACTCCAGGTACACCTCAGACACTCCCAGGTACACCTCAGACACTCCCAGGTACACCTCAGACACTCCCAGGTACACCTCTGAACCTCCCAGGTACCTCATAATCCCGTACCTCCGACACACCCAGAACACCTCCAGTACTCCCAGATACACCTCTGACACTCCCGTGCTCTGTCTCTCCCCATCTGATCTCCCAGGTATACCTCTGACACTCCCAGGCACCTCCGTCTCCCAGGTACACCTCTGACCTCCCAGTACACCTCCGACACTCCCAGTTACACCCCTGACACTCCCAGTACCTCTGACACTCCCAGGTAAACATCCGAGACTCCCAGGTACACTTCGATGCTCCCAGGTACATCTCAGATACTCCCAGTTACACCTCCGACCTCCCAGTTACGCCTCCCGACCTCCCAGTTAAACCCCTGACACTCCACTTACACCCTGACACTCCCAGGTGCACCCCTGACACTCCCAGTTACACCTCTGACACTCCCAGGTACCTCTGAACTCCCAGGAACACCTCCGATCTCCCAGGTACCTCTGACCTCCCAGTACTCCTCTGACCTCCCTGGTCCTCCTCTGACACTCCCGGTACTCTCTGACCTCAGGTACTCTCTGCCACTCCAGGTACATTTCACACTCCCAGGTACATTCTGACACTCCCAGGTACCTCCTGACACTCCCAGGTACACCCTGCACTCCCAGGTACCTCTGACTCCCAGGTACACCTCTGACACTCCCAGTACACCTCTGACACTCCCAGTTACACCTCCGACTTTCCCAGTTACACCCCAACCTCCCAGTTACACCTGGCTCCCACCTGACATTCCCAGTTACCTCAGCCTCCCAGGTAAACATCTGACACTCCCAGGTACCTCTGATACTCCCAGGTACACCTCCGACACTCCCAGTTACGCCTCCGACACTCCCAGTTACACCCTGACACTCCCAGTTACACCTGACACTACCAGGTGCACCCCGACCTCCCAGGTACCCCTGACACTCAGTTACACCTCTGACACTCCCAGGTACACCTCTGATACTCCCAGGTACACCTCTGATCTCCCAGTACATCCGCACTCCCAGTGCCTCCGACACTCCCAGTTACACCTGACACTCCCAGTTACACCCCTGACACTCCCAGGTGCACCCCGACACTCCCAGGTGCACCTGGCCCCAGTTACCTCCCTGACACTCCTGGTTCACTCTGACACTCCCAGGTACACCTCGACATTCCCTGGTACCTGTGCCACTCCCAGGCCTCTGACACTCCCAGGTACACCTCTGACACTCCCAGGTATACCTCTGACACTCCCAGGTACACCTTGACATCCCAGGTACACTTTGACACTCCCAGTTATACCTTTGACACTCCCAGGTACCTCTGATACTCCCAGGTATTCCTCTGACACTCCCAGGTACCTCTGACCTCCATGTACACCTCAGACACTTCCATGTACACGTCAGACACTTCAGGTACCTCAGTCACTCCAGGTACACCAGACACTCCCAGGTACACCTCTGACACTCCCAGGTACACCTCTGATACTCCCAGGTATACCTCTGACACTCCCACACCTCCGATACTCCCAGGTACACCTCCCAGCCTCCCAGGTACTCCTCTCTCTCTCCTGATTCACATCTGAAACTCCCAGGTATACCTCTGACACTCCTAGGTACACCTCCGATACTCCCAGGTACACCTCTGACACTCCCAGTTACACCTCCGACACTCCCAGTTACCCCTGACACTCCCAGTTACACCTCCGACACTCCCAGGTAAACATCCGATACTCCCAGGTACACCTCTGATACTCCCAGGTACACCTCAGATACTCCCAGTTACACCTTCGACTCCCAGTTACGCCTCCGACACTCCCAGTTACACCCCTGACACTCCCCTTACACCCCTGACACTCCCAGGTGCACCCTGAAACTCCGGAACACCTCCGATACTCCCAGGTACACCTCTGACACTCCCAGGTACTCCTTGACACTCCCTGATTCACCTCTGCCACCCAGGTACACCTCTGACACTCCCTGGTACACCTCTGACACTCCCAGGACACCTCTGACACCCCAGGTACACCTCTGACACACCCAGGTACGCCTCAGACACTCCCAAGTGCCACTTCTGACACTCCCAGGTACACCACTGACACTCCCAGGTACAACCTCAGACACTCCCAAGCACACCTCTGACACTCCCAGGTACGCCTCACACACCCCAGGTACACACCCTGACACCCCAGGTACACCACTGACACACTCCTAGGTACACCACCACACCCTAGGTACACCTCTGACACCAAGGTACACCGCTGACAATGGTACCTCTGACACTCCCAGGTACACCTCTGACACTCCCAGGTACTCCTCTGACACTCCCAGGTACACCTCTGACACCCCCAGGTACACCTCAGACACTCCCAAGTACACCTCTGACACTCCCAGGTTCACCCCTGACACTCCCAGGTACAACTCACACACTCCCAACACACCTCTGACACTCCCAGGTACACCTCACACACTCCCAGTTACACCTCTGACACTCCCAGGTACACCACTGACACTCCTAGGTACACCTCTAACACTTCCAGGTACACCTCTGACACTCCCAGGTACTCCTCTGACACTCCCTGGTACACACCTGATACTCCCAGGTACACCAATGAAACTCCCAGGTACACCTCTGGCACTCCCAGATACACCTCTGACATTCCCAGGTACACCTCTGACACTCCCGGGTACCTCCTCTGACACTCAAGGTACACCTCGACACTCCCAGGTACACCTCTGACGCTCCCAGGTACACCGGTGACACCCCAGGTACTCCTCTGACACCTCCCTGTACACACCTGACACCTCACAGGTACACCACTGACACTCCCAGGTACGCCTCTGGCACTCCCAGATACAACTTTGACAATCCCAGCACCTCAGACACTCCCAGGGACACATCTGACAACTCCCAGGTACTCTCTGACACTCCCTGGTTCACCTCTGACACTCGGGTACACCTCTGAAACTCCGGTACACCTCTGATACTCCCAGATACAACTCTTGACAATCCCAGGTACACCCCTCAGACACTCCCAGGACACATCTGACACTCCCAGGTACCCTCCTGACACTCCCTGGTTCACCTGACACTCCCAGGCCACCTCTGAAACTCCCAGGTACACCTCTGATACCCCAGGTATACCTCTGACACTCCCAGGTACACCTCCGATACTCCCAGGTACACCTCTGCACTCCCAGGTATACCTCTGACACTCCCAGGTACACCTTGACACCCCAGGTCCACCTTGACACCCCAGGTCCACCTTTGACACCCCAGGTATACCCTTGACACCCAGCCACACCTCTAATACTCCCAGGTATTCCTCTGACACTCCCAGGTACACCTCTGACACTTCCATGTACACCTCAGACACTTCCATGTACACCTCAGACACTTCCATGTACACCTCAGACACTCCCAGGTACACCTCAGACACCCCCAGGTACACCTCAGACACCCCAGGTACACCCTCAGACACCCTAGGTACACCAGACACCCCAGGCACACCTCAGACACCCCAGGTACACCTCAGACACTCCCAGGCACACCTCTGACACCCCAGGTACACCCTCAGACACCCCAGGCACCTCCTGACACCCCAGGCACACCTCCGATACTCCCCAGGTACACCTCTGACACTCCCAGGTACACCTCTGACACTCCCAGGTACACCTCAGACACTCCCAGGTACTCCTCTAACACTCCCTGGTTCACCTCTGACACTCCCAGGTACACCTCAGATACTCCCAGTTACACCTCTGACACTCCCAGGTACACCTCTGATACTCCCAGGTATACCTCTGACACTCCCAGGTACACCTCCGATACTCTCAGGTACTCCTCTGACACCTCTAGGTACACCTCTGATACCCCGGTATACCTCTGACACCCCAGGGAACACCTCCGATACTCCCAGGTACACCTCTGACACTCCCAGGTACTCCTCTGTCTCTCCCTGGTTCACATCTGACACTCCCAGGTACACCTCCTGATACTCCCAGGTACACCTCTGATACTCCCAGGTACACCTCCGATACTCCCAGGTACACCTCCGATACTCCCAGGTACACCTCCGATACTCCCAGGTACACCTCTGATACTCCCAGGTACACCGCTGACACTCCCAGGTACATCACTGGCACTCCCAGTTACACCTCTGACACTCCCAGATACAACTTTGACAATCCCAGGTACACCTCAGACACTCCCAGGGACACATCTGACACTCCCAGGTACTCCTCTGACACTCCCTGGTTCACCTCTGACACTCCCAGGTACACCTCTGAAACTCCCAGGTACACCTCTGATACTCCCAGGTACACCTCTGATACTCCCAGGTATACCTCTGACACTCCCAGGTACACCTCGATACTCCCAGGCACACCTCTGACACCCCAGTTACTCCTCTGACACCCCTGGTTCACATCTAACACTGGTACACCTCTGACATTCCCTGGTACACTGTGCGACTCGCAGAATCCCTCTAACACTCCCAGGTACACCCCTCTGACACTCCCAGGTCCACCTTTGACACTCCCAGGTCCACCTTGACACCCCAGGTGCATACCTTGACACCCCAGTCACACCCCAATACCCCAGTACCTCTGACACCCCAGGTACAACCTCCTGACACTTCCATGCACACCCCAGACACTTCCATGTACACCCCAGACACTTCCATGCACACCAGACACCCCAGGCACACCCCAGACACTCCCCAGGTACACCTCAGACACTCCCAGTACACCCTCTGACACCCCAGGTACACTTGACACTCAGGTACACCTCAGACACTCCCAGGTACACCTCAGACACTAGGCACACCTCAGACACTCCCAGGTACACCTCTGACACTCCCAGGTACACCTCAGACACTCCCAGGTACCCTCTAACACTCCCTGATTCACCCCACCCCAGGTCCACCTCTGACACCTGCACACCTCTGACACTCCCAGGTACACCCTGACACTCCCAGGTACACCTCTGACACTCCAGGCACACCTCTGACACTCTGCACGCCCCAGACACTCCTGCCACACTCTGACACCCTGGCACACCACTGACACCTACAACCCAGACACTCCTGCACCTCTGACACTTGCACCTCTGCCATCCCAGGTACATTTCCTGACACTCCCCAGGTACATTTCTGACACTCCCCAGGCACACCTCTGACACTCCCAGGCACACCCCTGACACCCCCAGGCACACCCTGACACCCCAGGCACACCTCTGACACTCCCAGGCACACCTCTGACACTCCCAGGCACCCCCTGACACCCCCAGTTACACCTCTGACACTCCCAGGTACACCTCTGATACCCCAGGTACACCTCTGATTCTCCCCAGGCACACCTCCGACTCTCCCAGCCACGCCCCGACACCCCGGCAGTCACAACTCTGACACCCCAGTTACACCCTGACACTCAGGTGCACCCCTGACACTCAGGTGCACCCCTAACACCCCAGTTACACCTCTGACTCCCTGGTTCACATCTGACACCTCGCAGCACACTCCTGACATTCCCTGGCACACCTGTGCCACTCCCAGGAACACCTCTGACACTCCCAGGCACACCTCTGACACTCCCAGGCATACCTCTGACACTCCCAGGCACACCTTGACACTCCCAGGTACACCTTGACACCCCAGGTACACCTGATACTCCCCAGGCATTCTCTGACACTAGTGCCACCTCTGACACCCATGCACACCAGACACTCCATGCACACGTCAGACACTCCAGGCACACCTCAGTCACCCGAGGCACACCCCAGACACCCGGCACACCCCTGACACCAGGCACACCCTGACACCAGGCATACCTCTGACACCCCGTGAACACCTCCGATACTCCCAGGACACCTCTGACACTGGTACCTCTCTCTCTCCCTGATTCACATCTGAAACTCCCAGGTATACCTCTGACACTCTAGGTACACCTCCGATACTCCCAGGCACACCTCTGACACTCCCCAGTAGCACACCTCCGACACTCCCAGTTACACCCTGACACCCCAGTGTCACACCTCCGACACCCCAGGTAAACATCCGATACCCCAGGTACAACTCTGATACTCCCAGGTACACCTCAGATACCCCAGTTACATCTCTGACACCAGCTACGCTCCCGACACCTCCAGTCACACCCTGACACTCCCACTTACACCCCTGACACCCCCAGGTGCACCTCTGAAACTCCCAGGAACACCTCCTGATACCCAGGTACACCTCTGACACCCCAGGTACCCCTGACACTCCCTGATTCACCCTCTGCCACCCCCAGGCACACCCCTGACACCAGGCACGCCCCAGACACTCCCCAAGCACACCCTGACACTCCCCAGGCACACCACTGACACCCCAGGCACAACCCAGACACCCCAAGCACACCTCTGACACCCCAGGCACGCCCCACACACCCCAGGCACACCTCTGACACCCCAGGCACACCACTGACACCCCAGGCACACCACTGACACCCCAGGCACACCTCTGACACCTGCTGCACACCGCGACACCCCAGGCACTCTGACACCCCAGGCACACCTCTGATACCAGGCACACCCTGACAATCCCAGGTACACCTGATACTCGGCACACCCTGACACTCCCAGGTACTCCTCTGACACCCCCAGGCACACCTCTGACACCCCAGGCACACCTCAGACACTCCCCAAGCACACCTCTGACACCCCAGGTTCACCCCTGACACCCCCAGGCACAACCCACACACTCCCAACCACACCTCTGACACCCTGGTGCACACCTCACACACCCCAGTCACACCTCTGACACCCCAGGCACACCACTGACACCCCAGGCACACCCCAACACTCCTGGCACACCTGACACTCCCAGGCACCTCTGACACCCCTGTCACACACCTGATACCCCAGGCACACCAACGACACTTGCCACCTCTGGCACCCCCCAGATACACTCTGACATTCCCCAGGCACACCTCTGACACTCCCAGGCACTCCTCTGACACTCCGCTGCACACCTCGACACTCCCAGGCACACCTCTGACGCTCCCAGGCACACCGGTGACACCTCCAGGCACCCTCTGACACTCCCTGCACACACCTGACACTCACAGGCACACCACTGACACTCCCAGGCACGCCTCTGGCACCCCAGTCACACCTCTGACACTCCCCAGATACAACCTTGACAATCCCAGGCACACTCAGACACTCCCAGGGACACATCTGACACTCAGGCACTCCTCTGACACCCCCTGGCTCACCTCTGACACCCCAGGCACACCTCTGAAACCCCAGGCACACCTCTGATAATTCCCAGGCATACCTCTGACACTCAGGCACACCTCCTGATACTCCCCAGGCACACCTCTGACACTCCCAGGTATACCTCTGACACTCCCCAGGCACACCTTGACACTCCCAGGTCCACCTTGACACTAGGTCCACCTTGACACCCCAGGTATAACCCTTGACACCCCAGTTACACCTCTAACACTCCCAGGCATTCCTCTGACACCCCAGGCACACCTCTGACACCCATGCACACCCCAGACACTCCCATGCACACCCCAGACACCCCAGGCACACCCAGACACCCCAGGCACACCCCAGACACCCCAGGCACACACCTCAGACACTCCCCAGGCACACCTCTGACACCCCAGGCACACCTCTGATACTCCCAGGCATACCTCTGACACTCCCAGGAACACCTGATACTCCCAGGCACCTCTGACACTCCCAGGCACACCTCTGACACCCCAGGCACACCCCAGACACTCCCAGGTACCCTCTAACACTCCCTGGTTCACCCTCTGACACCCCAGGCACACCTCAGATACCCCAGTCACACCTCTGACACTCCAGGCACACCTCTGATAATTCCCAGGCATACCTCTGACACCCCCAGGCACACCTCCTGATACTCTCAGGCACTCCTCTGACACTCCCAGGCACACCCTGACATCCCTGGTACACCTGTGCCACTCCAGGAACACTCTAACACTCGGTGCACTCTGACACTCCAGGCACACCTCTGACACTTGCACACCTTGACACCCCAGGCACACCTTGACACTCCCAGTCACACCTCCTGGCACTCCCAGGCATTCCCTGACACCGGCACACCCTTGACACCCATGCACACCTCAGACACTCCATGCACACCCCAGACACTCCATGCACACCTCAGACACCCACACCCCAGACACACACCCCAGACACCCCAGGCACACCCCTGCAATCACCTCAGGCACACCCTGACAACTCTGCAACACCCCACCAACTTGCCACACCTGACACTCCCAGGAACACCTGACACCCAGGTATCCTGACACCCCAGGCACCTCATCCCCTGGTTCACATCTGACACTTGCTACACCTCCGATACCCCCAGGCACACCTCTGATACTCCCAGGCACACCTCTGATACTCCCCAGGCACACCTCCGATACTCCCAGGCACACCTCCGATACTCCCCAGGCACACCTCTGATACCCCAGGCACACCGCTGACACTCCCAGGCACATCACTGGCATCCCCAGTTACACCACACTCCCAGATACAACCTTTGACAATCCCAGGTACACCAGACACTCCCCAGGACACATCTGACACTCCCAGGTACTCCCTCTGACACTCCCTGGTTCACACCTCTGACACCCCCCAGGCACACCTCTGAAACCCAAGGCACACCTCTGATACTCCCAGGCACACCTCTGATACTCCCAGGCATACCTCTGACACCCCAGGCACACCTGATACTCCCAGGCACCTCTGACACTCCAGTTACTCTCGACACACCCTGGTTCACATCTAACACTCCCAGGCACACCTCTGACATTCCCTGGCACACCCTGTGACTCTGCAGGAACCCTCTAACACTCCATACACCTGACACTGTCCACCTTGACACTCCCAGGTCCACCTTGGACTCCCAGGTCCACCTTGACACTCCCAGGCATACCTTGACACTCCCCAGTCACACCTCCACACCTATTCCTCTGACACCCAGGCACACCTCTGACACCTCCATGCACACCCCAGACACTCCATGCACACCCCAGACACTCCACACACCCCAGACACCCCAGGCACACCCCAGACACCCCAGGCACACCCCCAGACACCCCAGGCACCTCAGACACTGGCACACCCCAGACACTCCCCAGGCACACCCCAGACACTCCCAGGCACACCTCAGACACTCCCAGCCCCAGACCCCAGGCACACCTCTGACACCCCAGGCCACCTCTGATACTCCCAGGCATACCTCTGACACCCCCAGGAACACCTCCTGACATTCCCCAGGCACACCTCTGACACTCCCCAGCACACCTCTGACACTCCCAGGCACACCTCAGACACTCCAGGCACTCTCCAACACTCCCTGGTCTCCCCTCATGCCCCAGGTACACCCCAGATACTCCCAGTTACACCTCTGACACCCCAGGCACACCTCTGACACTCCAGCATACTCTGACACCCCAGGCACACCTCACACCCCAGGTACACACCCCTCTGACACCCCAGGCACACCCTGACACCCGCAGGTACACCTCTAACACTCCCTGGTACACCTCTGACACCCCAGGCACACCTCTGACACCCCCAGGTACCTCTGACACTCCCAGGTGCCACCTTGACATCTCCCAGGCATACCTCTGACACTCCCAGGAACACCTGATACCCCAGGCATACCCTCTGACACTCCCCAGGTACACCTTGACACTCCCAGTACACCTTGACACCCATGTACACTCTAGACACTCCATGCACACCCTCAGACACTCCATGTCCACCCCAGACACCCTCATGCACACCCCAGACACCTCCAGGCACACCCCAGACACCCCAGTGCACACCCTCTGACACCCCAGGCTACACCTCTGATACCCCAGGCATACCTCTGACACTCCAGAACACCTCCTGATACTCCCAGGTACACCTCTGACACCCCAGGTACTCCTGTCTCTCCCTGGTTCACATCTGATACTCCCAGGTATACCTCTGACACTCCCAGGCACACCTCCGACACTCCCAGTTACACCCCTGACACCCCAGTTACACCTTGACACTCTGGTAAACATCTGATACTCCCAGGTACACCTCTGATACTCCCAGGCACACCCCAGATACTCCCCAGTTACACTCGACACTCCCAGTCACGCCTCCGACACTGCCATGCCTGACACCCCAGCCACACACCCCTGACACCCAGGTGCACCCCTGACACTCCCAGGTGCACCCCTGACACCCCAGGCACACCCTCTGACACCCCAGGCACACCTCAGAAACTCCAGAACACCTCCGATACCCCAGGTACACCCTGACACCCCAGGCACTCTCTGACACTCCTGGTCCACCTCTCACACCCCAGGCACACCTGACACCCCTGGCACACCCTCTGACACCCCAGGACACCTCTGACACCCCAGGCACACCTCTGACAACCCCAGGCACACCTCAGACACTCCAAGCACACCTCCCACACTAGTTACAACCCTGACACTCACCACACCCCACACTCCCCACTTACACCCCTGACACTCCATGCACCCCTGACACTCCATAGGTGCACCCCTGACACCCAGGGCACACCTCTGACACTCCCAGGCCACCTCTGAAACCCCAGGAACACTCTGACACTCCCAGATACAACTTTGACAATCCCAGGTAAACCCTGACACTCCAGGTACACTCCGATACTCCCAGGTACACCTCCTGACACCCCCTGCCACACCTCCGACACTCCCAGTTACACCCCTGACACCCAGTTACACCTCTGACACTCAGGTAAACATCTGATACTCCCAGCACTCTGATAATTCCCAGTTACACCTCCGACACCCCAGTTACGCCTCCGACACTCCCAGTTACACTCCCTGACACTCCCACTCTACACCCCTGACACCCCAGGTGCACCCCTGACACCTCCCAGGTACACCTCTGACACTCCCAGGACACACCTCCTGATACTCCCAGGCACACCTCTGACACCCCAGGTACTCCTGACACTCCCCTGCACCCCTGACTCCAGGTCACACCTCTCTGAAGTCCCAGGCACACCTGAAACTCCCAGAACACCTCCTGATACCCCAGGCACACCTCTGACACCCCAGGTGCACTCCCACACCCCCTGTTCACCTCTGACACTCCCTGTCACCTCTCTGCCACCCCAGGCCACCTCTGACACCCTGGCACACCCTGACACTCCTAGGCACACCTCTGACACTCCCCAGGCACACTCTGACACCCCAGGGCACCCTCTGACACTCAGGTACACCCTCAGACACTCCCAAGCACACCTCTGACACTCCCCAGGCCACCACTGACACTCCCCAGGTACAACCCAGACACCCTAAGCACAACCCACACACCCCAGGCACACCCCACACCCCCAGGCACACCTCTGACACCCCAGGCACACCCCACACACCCAGGCACACCTCAAACCCCGGCACCCCTGACACCCCAGGCACACCTCAGACACTTCCATGCACACCCAGACACCCCACACACCCAGACACCCATGCACACCCCAGACACTCCATGCACACCTCAGACACTTCCAGACACACCCCAGACACTCCAGGCACACCCCAGACACCCCCAGGTCACACCTCAGACACCCCAGGCACACCTCTGACACCCCCAGGCACACCTCTGATACCCCAGGCATACCTCTGACACTCACAGAACACCTCTGACACTCCCCAGGTACCCTCTGTGTCTCCCTGGTTCACATCTGATACTCCCAGGTATACCTCTGACACTCCAATACACCTCCGATACTCCCAGGTACACCTCCTGACACTCCCAGTTACACCTGACACTCCCAGTTACACCCCTGACACTCCCAGTTCACACCCCTGACACCCCAGGTAAACATCTGATACCCCAGGCCACCTCTGATAATTCCCAGGCACACTTGATACTCCCAGCCACACCTCAGATACTCCATTTACACCTCCGACACTCCCAGTTACGCTCCGACACTCTCAGTTACACCCCTGACACTCCCCAGGTAACCCCTGACACCCCAGGCACACCTCTGACACCCCAGGCACACCTCCACTCCCCAGGCACACCCTGACACCCCAGGTACTCCTCTGACACCCCTGCACCCCTGACACTCCCCAGTAACCCCTGACACCTGGCACCCTGATACTCCCAGGTACACCTCTGACATCCCCAGGTACTCCTCTGACACCCCTGGTTCATCTCTGCACTCCCAGGTACACTTCTGACCACCCTGGCACACCTCTGACACGCCCAGGCACACCCTGACACCCCAGGCACACCTCTGACACCAGGCACACCCCAGACACCTTGGCACACCTCTGACACCCCAGGCACACCCTCTGACACTCCCAGGCACACCACTGACACCCCAGGCACACCCCACACACCCCAGGCACCCCCCACACACCCCAGGCACACCTCTGACACTCCAGGCACACCCTGACACACCCTGCACCTGACACACCCAGGCACACCTCTGACACACCCAGGCACACCCCTGACACCCCAGGCACACCCTGACACTCCCAGGCACCCTGACACCCAGGTACCCTGACACTCCCAGGTACACCTCTGATACCCCAGGTATTCCTCTGGCACCTGTACACACCTCTGACACTTCCAGGCACAACTCTGACAATCCCAGGCCACCCCAGACACTCCCAGGCACACCTCAGACACCCCCTAGAACACTCCAGACACACCCAGGTGCACCTTCCCAGGCACACCTCTGACACCCCCAGGCACACCTCTGATACTCCCAGGCACACTCTCACAATCCCAGGCACACCTCCGATAATTCCCAGGCACACCTCCGATACTCCAGGTACACCTCTGACACCCCTGGTTCACCTCTGCCACTCTGCACACCTGCCACTGCAGGCACACCCTGACACTCCCCAGGCACACCTCTGACACCCCAGGCACACTCTGTCACCCCAGCACACCTCTGACACTCCCAGGCACACCACTGACACCCCTGCAAACCCCAGACACCCCAGGCACACCTGATACTCCCAGGCACACCCCCTGATACCCCAGGCACACCTCTGACACTCCCCAGGTACCTCTGACACTCCCCTGGCACACCCCTGACACCCCAGGCACACTTACCATCCCCAGGCACAACTTGACACCCCAGGCACACCTCTCAGGAACACCTGACACTCCCCAGGTACAGCTTACACTGCCAGGCACACCTCTGACACTCCACACACCAGGCACCTGAGGCACACCTCTGACACCCCAGGCACACATCAGACACCCAGGCACAACCCTGACACTCCCCAGGCACACCCCTGACATTCCCCAGGCACACCCTTGACACCCCTAGGTACACCTCCGGCACCCGGCACACCACAGACACCCAGGCACACCTCTTGATACTCCCAGGTACACCTCCGATACCAGGTACCTCTGACACTTCGTGGTTCACCTCTGACACCCCAGGCACACCTCTGACATTCCCTGGTACACCTCTGACACCCTAGGAACACCTTTGACACCCCAGGCACACGTTGACACTCCCAGGTACACCTCTGACACTCCAGGTACACCTCTGATACCCAAAGGTATTCTGACACTGCACACCTGCTGACACTCCAGGGCCACACTGCCAGGCACACCTCTGACACCCATGCACATCTGCACACCCCAGGCACACCAATGACACCCCAGGTGCCACCACTGACACTACCAACTACACACCTCTACCAATCCCAGTTACACCTCTGACACTCCCAGTTACACCTCTGACACCCCAGTTACACCTCTGACACCCAGGTAAACATCTGATAATCCCCAGGTACACCTCTGATACTCCCCAGGCACACCTCAGATACTCCCAGTCACACCTCCGACACTCCCAGTTACACCTCTGACACTCCCATCACACCCCTGACACTCCCCACTCATGCCTGACACCCCAGGTACACCCCTGACACTCCCAGGTACCCCTAACACTCCCTGTTCACCTTACACTCCCAGGTACAACCTCAGATACTCCCAGTTGCCACCTCTGACACTTTGTACACTCCTGATACTCCCAGGTATAACCCTGACACTCCAGGTACACCTCCGATACCTCAGGTACCCTCTGACACTCCCAGGCATACCCTCTCTGACACTCCCAGGTGCACACCTCTGACACTCCCCAGGCACACCTCTGACACTCCAGTGCACACCTCTGACACTCCCAGGTACACCCTGACACTCCCAGGTACACCCTGACACCCCCAGGCACACCTCTGACACTCCCCAGGTACACCTCCGACACTCCGAGGCACACCCTGACACACCCCAGAGCACCTCTGACACTCCCCGGTTCACCCTGCCAATCCCCAGGCACACACCTCTGACACTCCTGGCACACCTCTGACACCCACAGGCACACCTCTGACACCCCAGGCACACCTCTGACACCCCCAGGTACACCCCAGTCACTCCCCAAGCACACCTCTGACACCCAGCCACACCACCACCCCAGGTGCACAACTCAGACCCTGGCAACACCCCTCTGACACTCCCCAGGCACACCTGACACCCCAGGCACACCTCTGACACTCCCAGGTGCACCTCTGACGTTCCCAGGCACACATCTGACACTCCCAGGTAAACCTCAGACACCCTGTGAACCCTCAGACACCCCAGGTACACCTCCGATACTCCCCAGGTACACCTGAAACTCCCAGGTACACCTCCGATACCCCCAGGTACACCTCTGACACTCCCCAGGTACTCCTGACACTCTGTGGTTCACCCTGACACTCCCCAGGCACACCTCTGACATTCCCTGGCACACCTTTGACACTCCCCAGGCACACCTCTAACACCCCAGGTACACCTCTGACACCCCAGGCACACCTCGAACACTCCTCAGGAACACCTGACACTCCCAGGTACAGCTTACACAGGTACACCTCTGACACCCATGTACACCTCAGACACTCCCAGGCACACCTCTGACACTTCCAGGTCACACATCAGACACTCCCTATAACACTCTGACACCCCAGGTACACCCCTGACATTCCCAGGCACACTTGACACCCCCAGGTGCACCTCCGGCATCCCTGCACACCACAGACACTCCCAGGTACACCTCTGACAATCCCCAGCAGGTACACCCCATCACACCCCAGGTACAACCCTGACACCCCAGGTACACCCTGACACCCTGGCACACCTCTGACACTCCCAGGCAACCTCTGACACCCAGGCACACCTCCTGATACTCCCAGGTACACCTCAGACACTCCCCAGGTACACCTCCGATACCCCAGGCACACTTCCTGATACTTCCAGGCACACCTCCGACACCCCAGGCACACCCTCTGACACTCCAAGGTACACTGCTGACACCCCATGTACCTCTGACACCCCAGGTACACCTCTGATACTCCCTGGTATTCCTCTGGCACCCAGGTACACCTCTGACACTTCCAGGCAACTCTGACAATCCCAGGTACCCAGACACCCCAGGCAACCCCAGACACCCCAGGCACACCCCAGACACCCCAGCACCCCAGACACCCCAGGCACACCTCAGACACCCCAGGTGCCACCTCTGACACTCCCAGGCACACCTCTGACACTCCCCAGGCACACCTCTGACACTCCCAGGCACACCTCTGACACCCCAGGTACACCTCTGACACCCCAGGCACACCTCTGACACTCCCAGGCACACCCTGACACTCCCAGGCACACCTCTGACACTCCCAGGCCACCTCTGACACCCCAGGCACACCTCTGACACTCCCCAGGTACACCACTGACCCCCCAGGTAAACCTCAGACACTCCTGGTAAACTCTGACACTCCCAGGTAGCTCCTGATACCCCAGGCACACCTATGACACCCCAGGTACTCCTCTGACACCTGTGGTTCCACCTTTGACACTCCAGGCACACCTCTGACATTCCACTTAGCACCTCTGACACCCCAGGCACACCCCTAACACCCCAGGCACACCCCTGACACCCCAGGCACACCTCTGACACCTCCACAAGGCACACTGCTGACACTCCCCATCAATTCTCTCATTACACCCCAGGTACACTGATAATTCCCTGGTATCTCTGGCACTTCCCAGGCACACCTCTGACACTTCCAGGCACACCCTCAGACACTCCCCAGGCACACCTCAGACACTGCACACCCCAGACACTCCCCAGGCACACCCCAGACACTCCCAGGCACACCCCAGACACCCCCAGGCACCCACCACAGACCCCAGGCACACCCCCAGACACCCCAGGCACACCTCTGACACCCCAGGCACACCTCTGACACTCCCCAGGCACACCCCTGACACCCCAGGTACACCCTGACACCCCATGTGACACCCCTGACACTCCCAGGCACACCCCACACCCCAGCACACCACTGACACTCCCCAGGTAACCTCACACACACCCCATGCAAACCTCCTGACACCCCAGGCACACCTCCGATAATCCCCAGGCACACCTATGACACTCCATGTACCTCTGACACTCCAGGTTCACCTCTGACACCCCAGGCACACCCTGACATCTCACTGCACACCCTCTGAACCCCAAAACACCTCCGATAATTCCACAAACCTCTGACACTCCCATGCACCTCTACACACCCTGTTCACTCTGCCACTCCCCAGCACACCCTGACACACCCTCAGGTACAACTCTGACAACCCCAGGCACACCCCAGACACTCCCAAGCACACACCTCTGACACTCCTGCACACCACACTGACACCCCAGGTACAACCCAGACACTCCCTGCACACCTCCGACACCCCAGTCACACCCCTGACACTCCCACCACACCCCTCAAACCCACTTACACCCTGACACTCCACTTACACCCCTGAGACTAGTAATATTTAAATTGAACGAAGTACAACAG